>NC_069123.1:57637613-57737613 GCF_026914265.1 Mya arenaria
GTGTATTTAATAGCTGAAAACGCACAAGTATTAAATTAGTAAATTAGTAATTAATGAGTGATAAAAGATTCACAGTGATCAACTATCATCTTGTAACGTAGAACTACCGTGTTTTCTGCACCTTTCTTTAAACTAAACACAGTATCCTTCATATGAACCATTGTTTTCGATATTTATTCATCCATTGTGGTATATCTTATTTGGGAGTAAGAGTGCATCTTTAAGCACCTCATTTTGCTATTGTTAACAGTTCAGTTAAACTATGAAATGACATATAAAATATTGTACCGTTTCGGATTGAAAAATCGCAAACCGTACCATGCGCTTGAGATCTGTCATGTTCTGGTTATCGTCTGTTTGCACGTGCCGCCTGCTGTACTCGTCATTGGTATTTTCCGTCAGGAAAACCCCGTCTGCTCCGGTTTCAGCATACTCCTCCGAAAAGCTCTCATCAAAATTCACAGATTGACGGCCATGTTTTCTTGAGCTCAGAGCTATTGCATGGCTTAATATTTTCTTTCGTTGTTGCTGGTCGAGTTTAGCGTTGTCCTTTATAAGTCTTTCTCTGTGTCGAATGATTTCTCGCGACGTGGCTTTCTTCTCTCGAATAATTTGTTGCTTAAGCTTGTTCTCCAGACACCGAACTCTGCTCTGGTGAGTACACAGCTCCCTGTAGATAGTCCTGTGTCCACAAGCCTCACATTCCACCTCCCGAAAGTCACACTCATCCGAGTGCTTGCGTTTATCACAGCGCTTTATGGTCCGTTTACACCCTCGCCCCTTAAAGTCACACTCGACAGGGGCGTTAGGACAAGCCTCTATGTGGTCTGGTAACTCCGCGAGAACGAACGACTCCCCACATTTATGGTTGCACCGAACATTCAGATTAAGCAATTTCAGCTTAAATTCAACAGTAGTGTCTTTCATGTCGAGCGAAAGGTTTAAGCTGCACACAGGACACACGGGTTTTGTAACACGTGACTTCATCTTGCGTATTACGCACTGTTGACAGAAGACATGTTGGCAGCCGGCAGTGACAGGGTTAAGGAGGACTTGGCCGCACAGCCCGCACAGGAAGTCATCCTCCAGTGGACCCTCAAACAGTTCCTTGCCCAGACCCATCCTGGAAGAAAAGTGACAACATTTGAAAGTGAAAGGCTTTGACTAAATATTCACGTTTCATATCTGTTTAACCATTAACCGTACTAGCAAATAACCGTTTTTATGATTCACTCGTGCAACATAAGGATTTATGTTCCGTTCATTAAACATTTACAATTATGTTAACGCGAGTGTGCGCCAGGACAGTCACCCTGTTAAACGTCAAAGCGTGTTCATGTATGTACACGTTAGGTTAACGAAAACCTGTGTTATTCTCCTCACACCAACGTCCCTCAAAATAATGGCAAAATTATAGCCAACATATAGGACTATATGTCCATGAGTATACACATTATAATGGGTACATTGTCACAAGGAAGAATATATTAACAGTGAGAAGAGGATACGTTTTCTGCTCATAAAGCATATGATTTTTTCGGAATTCAAACACCTTATGCCGTGCATATACATTGCCAAAAAGCTATTAACGGCAATTTTTGAGAGGTGACATTCGTCTTCAAGAGAGTAACAAAATATACATTTTCTTTCATTGTGATGTGTTGCAGTTGCCATATGCCGTCTACCGGTTTCTATGTTCAACATATGACTTGGCATTCGTAACCTAGACAATACATACCTTTATTGTGTTATGTTTAAACACATACGGCTGTAATTCAAATAACGATATATGTACATAGGTTCTGGTTCTACTAGACTCTTTAAGCTCAGACTGCCAAGTTTGAATTATCAGTAGCTCTTCTTTAAAACATACATAGGAACAAATTTATGTCACCGATACCGTGTCTTAGCCATACATCATTAAAACCTTATGCTTGTTACAATTGCCTTATTATGTAAGTCCAAGACTTACAATTTTGGTTTTGCTTTAAGTGCATACAGTATGTATCTTAAATAACTTAAACATATTTAACAGTGTCTTTGTTACAATCTTTAAGCAATATCTTATGACATTTAACGAAGTTTACCATAGAAATAATATTTGGGTCTGTAATCTTATGCCTATCAGTTCTTACAAAAACGTAAATGTATTCTTTCAATTTGACTATTACTGGGACCCCATATTTCCGACCCGTAACTAAGAACTGGTAATTTGTTTATCAAAGAAATCCAATCTATGCTAAACTGAATTGCACGATAACGAAGCTTAAAAACTGTCCAGACAATGTATCAATCGTGTTTTTTTTTCAAAAAGAACCGTTGTGAAACTACATCAAGGTAAGTAAATTTATCCGCTATGTCTAATTCTCTACCCTTATACATAAATGTTACATTTCTATTCCACCTTCCGCCTTTTCTTAACACCATAACCATCTTGGCTTACACTTAACTTCCATCAATCACAATAATTTTCTTATTATAACAATAATAACCTTCTTGTAATCCTGACTCTGTATCTGATAACAAAACTATTTCATCAGTATATAGTAAATATAAGTATTTTAAACACATCAAAATCAATATCTTGATAGTTATTAGTACATTACCTTTCTTCTATGATATTTAGATACATGAAAAATAAAAAGGAAGATAGAGATTCTCCTTGACGTGCCTCTACTAAACAGGAAAACAAACATTACTTAATTCACTGTTATATTTAAACGTTGACTTATCAATTAAATACATATTACGTATAATATCTATATTTTTTCGCCTGACACCAAATTTTATCATAGATCCAGGCATCTCTAACAACATTATCAAATGCTTTGGAAAACTATATGCAGCGTCTATCGACTTTTCCAAAGCATTTGATATGTTTGTAAAAGTGACATTTAATTCTTGGAGCATTCATCTTCTAAATACCTTCCATTAAAATGCAACACATCTTCAACTTGCTGATAAATAACGGATTAAGTCAGGTTTGGTCTTAAAAATCAACGACATTATTTTTGTAAGTGAACATGTTTTCGTACTCTCGGACATTTCATCATATTCTAATACAACTCATTCATCAGAGGTTTGATAATGATAAATCTATTGCATAGGCATCATCACTCTGGTGAACGAGAATGAAACATACAACAAAGCATTGTAAAATCAGTTCCAATTGATGTGATTGAATATATATTGAATCACTAGTAGTTTGATATCACGTTCATGTAGATACATGTATAATGAAAACGTAAAAGGCAACTATGATTCAGATTTTTTTGTGTATTTGTATTCAATAATGTTAATAAAATATTTTCTTTACAAAACTGTCTGTATTTGAAGGTATTGAGTTTAAATAGATATAGAAACACGTGCGCGGTATGCTAGTTTTCCTCATAGAAATATAAAGTGAGCCACAATACTTCCTTAATAGGTAGGGTAAATATTTGCACGGGCCGATCTGTGATTTACAAATATTTGTATATCTGGTAGATTACCACGTTTCTGAGAGTGATAATTTGTCGTCAAACGCCAGGGACTTCAACTGTCAATTGAGGGTTGGAGATGGCACAAGTGGGCCACGACATCGAGCCGCGTCAAGACTTCTTATTTAAGTTCATCGATCATTTAGATAACGATTCCATTATCTTTTTGTACTTACGTGTAAATCATCTACTTTAGAAGAAACGACCGTTGAAATGTTAAAGAATTCATAACTTGAACTTATTCACTACCTTTTTTCTGAAAGCACTCGTCAACGGATAATAACAAAAAGTTTTCAAGCGGCTAAAGGTTTTTACTTTGGAGATGTAAGAGTTTTTAAGGTCCGTCCGCGGCTATTGTGTTGACTGCATTTTGGCTTGATCTCATTGCACCCCCGTGCAGTTCAAAGAGGAATTTATGAGCCTAGCGGGAGAAATAAACCCGCATTCACGAAGGAGGTATATAGCCAATCACCCAGAAAGTAATTGTGTGACGACGATAAATGACATTTGAAAGTATGGTCAGCTCTGGCTCAATTGGGGCCGACCAGGCTCTGTGAGCGCAACCAAGGTTCGATTACTTTGAAAGCAAGACTTAACAGATCGTCTGTCGGACCGTTCTATAAAAACAGTGCCGCAACATCTTAAATAGAATGTAGTATAAAGATGCATATATATGTTTAAATAGCGTTTAATAAATATACGTTAAATTTAAAGTGCATATCATCAATAGCATCATAACAAGGAATAGATATTGTTATGTATGGTCACGATACCATAAAATCGGCATGCCCGGGGCAGCCCGGCACAACCCGCTGCTGATTTAATTGTTTAGAAGACTAAAAATAATAACTCTCTTAGTGTCAGCGCAAAATGTATCTATATTAGCAAGCGCACATGCGCGAATAGCTAAATGGCCCAGTAAATAAAAACATTGAATGTATAAAGGACAATTGGCGGTTGCCATTCGCTTTCTAAATGATTAATTCAGAATCCGTCCGGCGATTCCATTGGCGTAGGTATGCGCGCAGATACTAAAACTACATAAACTATTATTGCAATCTGACCTGGCACATAACATTCGTCATGGTGTAGCTCATTGACTGACTGTTTGATACATTTGATTACATGTCAGAATTTGAAAGAAACTTTGAAGCAAGTGTAAGCTTGTTACATAAGATATAAAGGTCAACTATTTGCTATAGTTGTAAGCCTATAGATTATCAGAATGTACTATTGGTTGTATTTACTGTGGCGACAGCACATAAATGGCTCTAATTACAATAATGATACCATTATATCACTTTCGAACGACGCAAACCCTCATATAATAGATATTGATGAGTTTACAGAAAGGTTTGTGATAACAAAAATTGAAGGTATCAGGTGAAAAGTGATTGTATTATATTGAATGTCAAAGGTATTTAACCTGTCTATTCACTCTTACGATATTTCGTATAATCCGAATTAATAAAAATCGCATTACAGAATTCGGTCTATACGGGTGTACACAATATTGTTGAGACTTAAAATACCTTTCACATGCGAGATCGAAATATAGTGGGAAATAGTTCATACTTGATAGCTTGGTAACCTAACGTCGCGATGTATTGAATAAATAATTTACCTTCATTTATCATTGCGCATTAAGATTTATATCATCAGATTTCAGATATAAAATTGTGCAAGGTCGTTGTTGTTCATATGTAAAGCCTGGTCGCCCGAAATTATTCAAAATATTGATTTTGACATGGGGTTTTTAATATTCAGCATATTTAACAAACAATTACCATCGGTCCACAAATAAGTGAATCCAGTAATTTCTAAATGCATACATCGTGTGCTCGTGTATACGGTTTTATAAAACAAATTATAGTAATTATCCTTGTTATGCTTTAAATGATGTGTTAATTAAATGCCGTTTTACAATAGAGTAACATAAAACAGATTTATTATATATATTTGACATTCTGTACATTCATACCAGCATTTTGTAATAGATTAAAAAAACTAAATAATTTAAGCATAATTTATTCACTTGTAATTTGTGAATGGACAATGCTTTATATTCAAACAGAAACCTACCTTTTAACTGTATACAGTCCAGGGAATGTGAAACTGGTTAGTGATCAGTCAAATTTATGAAAATCCTCTTTGAATATTACTTCCACTTCACTTGCTCCAGGTTTAGAAGGTAACGCACAGCAATCATCCCATCAAAGTTCTACTTTTTTACTGTCAATTTCAATATCTGCGAGATCAGATTACAAAATCCGATGGCTAACAAAATGTAAACTTGTAGCTGAAAGCTTCTCTTTACCCGGGGTGGATTATCTAGCCCGTCAAAGTCGGCACAGAAAATATCGTTGCGACATTTATGATATTGGGGATTCGGTTGAGCTAGCTTTTTAAAGTATGTATGCCTTTGATACGCGAACTAATCTCTTTTACAAGTGCCTATTAAAAACCCATTTACATGATCATAAATACAATGTTTTGATATTTCAGTAAATACTACCCATAGCATCACCAGTAATAATGGTTAATAGTCACCCTTACTCGGGCCGAAATTCGTCCCCATTCCCCTCCTAAAAAGTACATATATTTATCCTACCCAGGTAAGAAATCCCCTTTATGTTTTCTTTATTTTTCTGGAGCAGCATTGACCTGTAAACATTTAGCAAATGTAACAATATAACGCCTCGGTCCATTCACCTTCGGGGGCTGACTGACCGGTCCTTATAATGCCATATGGCACGAAGTGGTGTGTTATATTTCTTATATCATACCGAACACTTTTCAGTACAATTCAATATTTTAAAAGCGATTTAAATGTGTTTTATTTAACAAACCTGGTAATGTTTACTTGCGACAAGTTTTTGCCGTTGTGAACCGCACTTACCAATTGTATGACGTCAGCGGTCCATATTACATTTTTGTCGAGGTCCGGACCGGCCAAAAATATAATATGGACCGCTGACGTCATTAAACTGGATTTTCATCAAAATACAGTGATATACGGACCGATCGAGATTATATATACAAAGGAGGGACACATTTATGTGAGGTATAATATAATGTCATAAAGAAGTTGAACATTATATGAATCGTGTTTGTGTTTCCCCTATTTTGCCAAACCGCGGCTATATTTTGCTTATCAAAGGGCCCCGCCACCATTCCCCCCCAACCCCCCAAAAACAACAACAACAACAAACAACAACACTGTAATAAGTTATGTCACCCAATTAGATGAAAATAAGAGAGAAGAACCGGAACAAGCGATCTATATAAATGTACATGTGTAATACATGGTGCTGAAATGAATATCTTCATCATATCCAGTCAAGTTATCCCGTTTCTTTCAACTACTTGTATCGCAAACGTTTGACTTTTTAAAATGTGAAAATGGGCAACAGATTGTAAACTATGGAAGCGTATATCGTACTTACTGATGTGATCATGTAGTCTTGTAGACTTGTTTCATAACAAGCATTCGTGATTCTTAACGAAGACACCGGGCAAACAGAGAGCCATGTCTATGTTCTGATATAAAGGTATGACGTATATGTCAGAGTTCAATTATGTGACGATATACAAAAAAAATAAAGTGGGCGTTCCTCGACCGCAGGCTTTAACTTATCTAGGGTTTGTCGGTGCATTCGTCGACAAGCATTGAAAATGAGGATGTATGAAGATCAAGTCATGATGACTATGTCATTATAGCGGATCTATATAATATTATTGAAGAGAACATTTGAAAAATCCTCAATTGTCATGAGACCACACAGAAATGCAAACACTTAGTACTTCATACAAGAATGACTAAGCTATATACCGAGATTGCTAAACTCATGGAAAAAAAACGTGAAATACGCATTGTAATAATCATTACATAACGGTTCAGTATTTGTAAGTTGCCGTTATGCTTAAATACTACTTAAACTTTTTATCATGAAGGGAGGTAACAAGTGTTCCTGATCGACCGTAAGTGCATTTAATTTTACTGCGTATATTAAATATTAGATAGCTAATGGGATGATAGTAAAATTGTCAACTTGGGGAAATACTGTCGACCGAGGACCTTCACACGAAGAGCCTTTTTTCAAATACTAAAATAACCGTCCGAGAAGTATTTTGAGTAAAACTCTTTTATATAGCTTCGTTGCAACATTTCCAAGTAATGACACATTTCATCGAAAAAATGCACTTCATTGTACTTTATGAGAAAAATATCTGAGGAATTCATGGGGTGCAGATTGTAAACAAATACACTTGGCGGTGTTCACTTTATAATAGCTTGAAATAGTACGTCCGCTATATATAGCACAGGTACAGCATCCCTCGGCATGAGAGATATTTTACGTACGTAGTATCTGATAAACACGCATATAAAATTCTGCGGCTGGCACTTGCCTATTTCCAGATCAATCTTGTGGTTTTCATAATCATTTGTTTATTATCATTTGTTAATAACTGATATGTCGATGTATTTAATGAATTCTTCATATTTCTGCAATGATCATGGGTCATTTTGACGGCATGTTCTAAAACCTGGCCTGGTCTGGCCCGGCCTGGCCTGGCCTGCTGACTCAGCATTTTGTGTCAGGTCAGGCCGGGCCAGGCCAGGCCGGGCCAGATTTTATACATAATGAAAGTTCAAGCTCTGAATATACGCAAACACAATGATAGAACTTTATCTAAAAATTAAACTGCATGTTTAAGAATAGATTTTTTTGAGATTTATCTAGATAAAAAATGTAGTTTATTTGAATGCATAATTAATTCATTTTCTTATACAAAAAAAATCAATTGAACTATGCATGTAGTTCTGAACAACTTGGATGTTCAACTATATGAACTGTTAGATGGAATTTCTATACCTTAAATAAAGACAAAACATAAAAATCACCAAAAATGAAATATGTATGTATGTAAAAAATAAAATATATATGTATGTAAAACTTGAGTTTAAACACATATATTTTAAGATTCGATTTGTAAACCAAGATCTGTGCACTTATTGTTTTTAAATCCGCTTGATGTTTACAATACAGTGTATTCAATTAAACTACTTCTTT
Organism: Mya arenaria; assembly: GCF_026914265.1. Lineage (NCBI taxonomy): Eukaryota > Metazoa > Mollusca > Bivalvia > Myida > Myidae > Mya > Mya arenaria. The sequence continues at coordinate 57,646,168 of NC_069123.1, forward strand.
ATCTAAATAAGGCCACACCAAATTGATATTTCGTTCCGCGGATTTACCGCTCCTATTTTTTTTGAAAATGTAAAAAAACATTTTTATTTTTTTGTGCGCCCGCACCTCCATTTTGATCGCCAAGCAGATGTTTTTCAGGTAATAATTTATTAAAAGGCTAAAAATAATCAAGTATAATTTTTTCTACGCTAGTTTTCGTGTTTTTGTAAAGGGAAGTTACCGATGCGTAGTGTTTTTATACTATATATCGATCGGTTTAGCATGGGTTTCAATAAATTCAATAAAAATGGCGGCTTCCGGTATAAACAATGTGGCTCGAAGTTTGGAAATAAAATCTTATTTTTGACAATAAATATGTTTTGAGCATGCTTGAAGTCATTTTTGATCGTCTCATGCACTAAAGGATCATTATTTAAAGCAATCATTATGCAATAAAGCATGTCAACTTCACTGGAACATGAGTCATTGTTTGGTCCAAATTGATGTACAGTATCAAGCTCATTTTTTATCAAATTCTGATAAAACAACAGTTTTGAACAAATATCTTTTCACAAATAGCGATATACACACTGGTCTGGATATACCTGAACATAAATAAGCCTAAGTTTATCACCTTATATTTTGTTTTTATTTGCAGCATAATCCGGGATTGTAATGCACTTGTCAATTGTAACCACTGCCCCGCCCTTGTTCCAGGGGTATACCGGGGACAGCAGAGGCAATGGGCTGTGTTTTTACCTTTCAGGTGGCCCCGCAGTGCCTAGTGAATTTGGTTTTGTCTTCAATAGACTTCATATTGAAAATAGCCAGGAATGGGCCTCACATAGGTATTCGGGGTTGCGGGGCCATTTGGCAGGGATTTTACCAGCAGTGTGTCCCTGCAGGTCGGGTATTTTACCCGGGTTTTTAGAGACCGGAAGTCAAAGTCCCCGCTATTCCGGACTTGGGGGGGGGGGCATATACAATTGGCTGGTGCATAAAAACATCTAAATAACCAAATAAAGTACTCTGAAAAAATACCCTTGTTCTTTTTGTTTTAATAAGCACATGTCATTGCATTTCCTGTGATAATAAAAACAAAATTTAGTCTATGTTATATGGAGTCTGGTGTTTGATGATGCCTGTGTAAGTGATCATTTTTTACAAATCCTAAATCAATCCTAAGTTATGTCTAAATACAGTTGCATATGATGTTAAACTGATTCAGGTAGATTTATATAAGTCGTTTCAAACTTTTTACTAAAAGCAGGGTTATTTATTATTATGAATGATCGTCATATTAAAGTACGTTTTAATTATATAAGAAATTAGATTTATCCATATAATGTTTGTACTAAACACGGATAAATAAATAGTATATATTCCGACATTTTCCCAATGTCCATTAGAGGTTCAGTTCAATGCGGCATTAAAATGGGTTTAAGGGCAATTATTTTGAACAATCTTTCTTTATATTGAATATAAGGAAAAAAAATATATTTTTCACTCTTCGCTCGCTTCGGATTTTATGAAAACTGACAAAATTTTATCTATTTTTTTCGCTCGCTCGCTTCAATTTTTTTTGGCAAAAATCCGAGGAACTAAACATTAATTTGGTGTGGCCTAAAACTCAGAAAAAAATCATTACATTAACATGCAGTTTTATTTCTAAATAAAGGTCTATCATTGTTTTCCAGTATATTCTGTGCTTGTACTCCCAATGTGTATAAAATATGGCCTGGCCTGGCCTGGCCCGACACAAAATGCTGAGTCAGCAGGCCAGGCCTAAATAGAGGCATTTCGAGATTTTCTGACATTGTTATTGTTATAGTCTTTATTTTAGGTTAAATGTCACTAAATTTTGAACAGGTCAAATGACACCAAAGAAGGAGCTCATTCCCACCAAACCACTGTGGAAACCACAGTGGTTTGGTGGGAATGAGCTCCTTCTTTGGTGTCATTTGACCTGTTCAAAATTTAGTGACATTTAACCTAAAATAATGACTATAACAGACGAACACCAATTTTGTCCGAGGCGGTTTCTTACGTCTGTAGAGGACACTTTTAAAGAAAAGATATCCACTGTTACTTCACTGCAGCCTTGCAAATTAACAATTAAGGTATATATCCGGATATCAGCCATAGATGTGTCATGTGACACAAAAAATTTACGAATAATAAAAAATGTAGTTTTCAAGCTTTAGAAATTAACTTAAATTTCCAATTGTTTAATATGTAGTTTAACCAACCCAAATTCTCATTATTACATGATTTTTATTTCCTAGTTAAACCTTATCTAAACTTAACTTTGAAGAAAATGTAATATGATATGATTTATAAATTATTTCCCCTTCAGAAAAAGTATATTTTTGACCGATATCGTTGTATACTTGGAAGTGTAGTTGCTGTTTCCATAAACGGTTCAATAGTAACGAACATTTTCAATGGAGGCGAATTTTACACCAAAGAAATTGAAAATATACACTTATAATTTATATATTTGCAAAAATGCATTTCCTGTTGCAAAAACGACGAAAACAAACTATTTTAACACATTATACTAAACTGAATTATTTATAAAACATGGCCGTTTGTAATATATATAGCCCGGAATTAACTTAACTGGGTTTTCCCATGCCGGTACAAATAAAAGGTGAATATCGAGCTATTGAAATTCATGTAACAGTCCAATGACTCTATTGTCTCCGAAGTAACGTGTGTATATAACAACGGTTTAATTTTGTTTGTACCGGAGGATTAGGCTGGGAAAACCCGAATAACTATAATTCCGGGCTTAAACTATTATTTGGACATAATTGAAATATGAAACCTAATTTATGAACATTTAAACGATAAACGACGTGAAAACTATTCAAATGTCAATTAAACAACTCTGAACTTGTACATTGAAATCAAAACATTCACATCCGCAGTATATCCTGGAGATAAGTGTATTTGAAATGTTCGTTACTTATATATAAAATGTTCGTTACTGATATATTTTCAATGTAACTATCATATCGTATTGATTATAAAATTGCTTGCTACTCTAAAGATAACAATAAGGTATGCAAAAATGTATTCAAGTGGTTAGATACAGAATTTAACCATATACAAGTATATATATTGTTCTGGTACTTCTTTTGGTATCGAACGTTTCAAATGAACCATATATCTTTATCTTTGAGAAAACAGTTCTTCAACACGCGTGATTTCCTTTAAGTCAATTGACATCATGCGTTGTGATTTTCCAACTGCCTGAGGAGTGGACACTTTACACAGAATATCGTTGCTTTCGACCCATATAATATCAGGCCTGTGAGGACACTGGAATAACTTCTTCTTTTGCTCCAGAAATGATATTTCAAAAGTGTTGTCTTCAGGTTCTGTATTGATCACTTGACCAATGTACCACTTATCAAGATATAAGGCGGCAACAAAGTCCTTCTGCTTAATTTCTGTTTCATTTTCAGGAATGTCTGAATTAGGAAGTGTCGTCTGAATCTCACTATGCTGGTTATGTTCTTCTTCAGTGGTTTCAGCCAAGGCAGGTTATTTCAATACTGAGTTTACTGCCTGACTTACTGTCTCGTTTCTCCATGAATCGCATGTAGAGCTAGATGAGGAAATACATAGTTCACAGTAACAACTTGTTTCACGCACAGCTACAGTGGAATTACCTATATGCCTTTGGCTGCATGTAGCTTCATTGTACCATTGATGACCTTCAGTTTCTGTTCTGCTTATGTGACAGCTTTCTCCTGGCAGCTATCGCCGGAAACGAAAATAAACTTCACACGTTTCATTGTGCAGTTAATTGACTGTGTCCAACAGTAAAAGTCAGTTGGGTCTTGAATGGCGACTTTACCTGTTTTAACCGCATCATCAGCCATGCGCTTAACCGTTCCACCGAGTCCATCGCATGGCCCCTTGCCGTGGCCGGCTTCCCAATAGTTCCAAGTTGCAGCAATTCCATAAGTGTCCACATGATTTCCTACGGCATGGAAAATGGCTTTATTCCGATATTGGGAAGTCGGTCCATCTGTCCAATAGTGGATGTTTGTCATGTCTGGATTCAGACCCTTGACCTCTGGAATCAGTTTGTCAATAATCGTAAGTACTGTTGATGCGTTATGACCCATCTCGTCGGATATAACAACAATGCTTTTGTGGAGCATTTCATTTGAGTTTTCATTTTTGTAATAAATTACAATAGGATGAAGTGTGACACTTGTCTGATTCCAGTAAGCTGACTGGATTTCTTGAACTGATTTACATGAATAATTTTCGCTGAAGTCCATATGGACTATACAGTGATTTGCTGGCAAGTTCTCATTCAGGCGTTTCATTTCCTTATATTGATTTTGAATTCTTTTCACATGACCTTCAAACTCATTTGTCTGTGCCTTGATATGCTCCAGAAACTCAGCCTTGGTCATTTCGGAGTCAGCAACTTTCATAACTGACTTTGTCTGGCCTTTTATGTCAACCTGAATACGTTTCCACTGTCCAATGACAATTTTCTCAGATGTTACTTTGTTTTCAAATTCTTGCACCATTTCATTTTTATGCTCTAGCATCTTCTCTCCATTAATAGGTGTGTCGACATTCTCACGTTTGACTGCTTTTAGTGTCAGTGACATGTTCTGGTGCTTAATGCACAGACACCTATCTCTTGTGATAAGCGATGTAAGAACTATGTGCTGCGGACGAATTCTGCAAAAGATGCTAAGGACAGTTTTATACCAGCATTTTCACTGATAAATTTGTCGTATAAAGTTGACAGGTAATCAGTTAACACCCTTTTTGTGTTTTATGGCCAGTTTTTTGTTTAACATAATCTGCCTTCCTTTCCGGGCATATTCCGGCTGTTATCATTCCTCTCAAAGAAAGCAATCACCTTCTCTCTGTGTTTAGCTTCTTCACTTGATCGACGGAGTCGCCTTATACTCAATATCTTTGAGTTGACCTTTGCCAATGTGTTTCTACTCATACCTGTTCTTGCACCAAACTCTTTGAGCAATTTTCATTTCTTTACAATGTCTCCAACTACTAGATTTTGAAGCGTTTTCATTTGCTTTATGGGTGCTTTATATGCAGATGACTTTATCTCGTCACAGACGGCATTTGCGAACACAGGCTCTTTCTGTACAACAGATCTCTGTTTTGGAGTGAGTTTGATAGCTTGGACAAGCTTCGCAGCTTTTGATCTTGGAGTACTTGGACTATGACATGCCTTTCGCTTCTGCCTTTGAATGGCCCGCATAGTGCTTCTGTATTTTCGATTTAAATTCTCATACAAGTTCTCTTTCATTTCTTAGGCCTCTTTCTAGCTTTACGCAGCTCCTTTGATATTCGCATTCTCGGTCCATTTGCTCTTTGTGGAAAGTTAATTCTGACAAGCATTCTATTTTGACTAGTAGAATCAACACTTTCGTAGCCACTGGTATTAGATGGCTCGCCTTGATAAGCCGCCTGATTGTGGTCATTTTGTAATAAAGCCAACTGTGCTGCGTTTGCCTTCTTCTTCTGACGATAACTTTTCAAATAGTCTTTATTCCTCTGATTACGCTCTTCTCTTTTTTTCTTTGAAAGCTGACTATTTGGGACATATGTGCTTCTTCTTCTTTCCCTTTCCATAGCAAGGTACTGCTCATTATTTTTCTCCTTTAATCTCTGCCTGTAGGCTTTTTGTATTTCTGCCCTTGACTTCGCCATATCTGCAATGTAAATGTAAAAATAAGTGATTGAAACATTTTGAAATGTTCGTTACCTTTACTTGAAATAATCGTTACCATATATTTGAGACAGGTTACATATCTTTAGTGGTATGAAATATAAACATTGAAATGCATTTTTGTTGGCAAGTGTTTATGCATAAAAATTGACTAATAAAGTACTACACAGATTTATTATACTTCACATATTATGTACATGAAATTCAAATTGTTTAAATAAGGGTCTCTGCAGAAATAACGAAATTATAAAGCATATGTTCGAAATCATAGTTTTAATAAATGGCATTTTTAAAGGTTTGAGTAGTACTTATGACAATTTTTAAACAGTTTTATTTTTATGGCATTTTTTTGCACAATTAGACATTCATTTATAAACAAAAAAGTATAATCAAAGTGACATGTTCGTAACCGTTCGGTAACGAACATGTCTTAACTTGTGTGGCTTTACACAACTGTATGCATACATTAGGAAAAGTAAAGCATGTATATACATTATAAGTTATTAATGTTACGCATTTTATAAATTATTCACCAAACATTTCAGTAGAATACGGACAATGATATATGTATTCAAAAAGACGCAACTTTACATGCAATTCTTGAACCGATGGCTTCCTTTTTTATCTACTATGCCTCGCCAAAATCCACCATATTTGTTTGTGACATCAACAGTGCAATTCACGTCATATAATCAGATGACGTCAGAGTAATATTGGCAGATTCAGCACGCACTGAGCTTAGTTTCGAATTTTGGTATCGAATATGTCAGTAACGGAATCTTACAATTCATAGAAAATCTACCTGTATTTCAAAAGCAACCCTTTCTGAAAATTATTGTTGTGCCCAATTTACACCTAAATACCTGAGGTAGATAAATCACCCAAGAAACCAACTGATCTATATATGATATTTTATAAGGGGTCACGAACATGTCTTTTACAAGTCGAATCATCCACATAGTCGGTTTCTAACATCTATAGCGCCTACATAGACTGTCAATTATCGTTAAACATGCATTCAAAGCACAAAACTTTGTTGTTAGCGGTTTACCTGATTAATATCAGCAGTATTTCGCACTTTATTTTCATTTTTTTGTTTGGTAACGAACATATTTTTCAAAATGGATGAGTTTTCTAGTCATAGGAAAACAAATGTGGTGTCTTTAAAAACGGCTACACAGACAAATGGTAGTGTGAAATTATATTCACTGAAGGTTCTACCTTGAAATAAAGAGAGAAGTAGATTACACATTTGTGTGTGTATATACATGTTTATAAACAATAATGAGAATTTTACAATCTTAATTGGCGACAGTAACGAACATGTCAAAATCATTCCTTTGGAACATTTTTTTTCGTGGTATAGACATTTATGGAGAAGCCTAAACTATAACAACATAGACAATATAGGGCTATATGTTGGCATTATCCAGACCTAGCAAATGCTTGTATAAACATAATAAATTAGCAGCGACAGCGATGCAACTGCTTATTGAGAATGCGTGATTAGACTTGTTGCTTGTCAGACTTAGTGGTTATTTTCCTTTGTCAAGGGAATTTAAATAACAGTGCTTGAAAATCGTTATACGCATATCTGTCCACCGTGTCAGCAAGAATGATTAATATGATGTTGTAATAGCATGTTTCTCGTAAACTTTAATGATAAGATACACACTGTACAAGTTACACACCTGCAGAAATTTAATGAGCGTCATTTCCTCTATAATTCAATGTGAAATGATCATTTTCATCGCATTTAAATCATTGCGAGCGAATGCAGACTATGATAACCATATAGATTCTTGAAGTCCAAGCTTAAAATAACATTTAAAGCCAATAAAAAGATGGTTTAAGAAATAACTTAGAAAAAATCTCCACTCAAACTAAACAAACTCTAAAACTTTCACAGTCCGCTATGACAATTCTTCCAAAATAATCTTTCAACTTTATGGCAGCAGAAAAATGACATTTTATTTACAGTGTTTTGAGCATATGAACACATATAATTTAGCACTCATAAAAACTTATTTTTGTATCGAGAATTTTCCACACAACAGAAATACATACACAACAGAAATACATATGACGTAATGATGACGTCATACCTAGAAGTCTTGCCTTATCGCAATGCTCAGATTACTGAAATAGGCATATATTGAAGGCGATTATGCACCTAGATAGCGACCTTACGAATATGGAATATATTCCACGTATCTCCTAAATTGTCCAGAAGACATTTAATATGAAATGGCTTATTGGATGCTATTCGGGTAGTAGGAGATACATGTTTTATTTTATCTTAAACATATTTCAGATAAAATTGCCTCGCTTGATTTCATATGTATTACCGTGGTATGTCAATTCATGTCACCCCTTCTTATTTACAGTTATGTATATACTCATTTGAATAAAAAAAAAAAATTATATTTACACTTTAAACTATTCAGCCGCGTCTTTGATGTCTGAATTGCATCAAAATTCGTCTTGTTTCTTCTTGACACAAACAATATTAATATTCTGGGCAACGTACATAATAAATACATTCTTATCTACTTTAAACAGATACAAATTAATGTCCAGAATAAATGTAAAATCCTCGAAATGAAATGAATGGTATACTTACTGTATATTTATCGTCTAGCTTAGCTGCTGCAAACTGGAAATGAGCGCGAAACAGTCGAACGAAGCGGCGCGGCAGCCGGGGGTCGAAGTCCAGTCATTGCGGGCCCAGCTTGCGCGGACCAGCGTGGAATGTGGAACCCTCAAGGACAACATAGACAATTACGAGAATAGCCAGTTCCGGGAAAAACCGCCTGCACAGGAAGACAAGAAAACAGCAAGTAGGTCGCAGGTCACGTTTTATAGGTGAAAACGTATACTTGACGTGTATTTTCAGCATCATCAGAGTGAGAGAATCAAACCCGATACCGAAATCAAATTTATTGTAATTAAGATTTAACCATATTTTTAAAATGTTTATTATATACCTTTCAATACAATATTATCCTTTCAGAATCAAGAAATAAACCTAAATACCATCATCCGAAACAAGAACCAATCGCCTTCCATGCCGTTTGTGATGTACAGAAGGTAGAGGGTCTGTGTGCTGGCCAGGTTATAAGGTTCGAAACTCCACTGCTGAATCACGGGGATTCGTACAGTCCACTCGACGGAGTGTTCACCGCTCCCATTCATGGGCTGTTTCACTTTTCAGTATCGATTCTGAGCGACTACCCACCCAAAAATCACGTCGAAGCAGAGGTTGTCAAGAATGGAAACTGTCTCGCGCGAATACATGCGTATTCCGCTGAGCGCATGCGCGACCAGGGCTCGGTCGCCGTCACGACAGAGCTTCACGCGCAGGATAAGGTGTGGGTGCGACTCATTTACCCCGCAACCGCCGCCATTTTCGGGAGCAGGTGGTCCTCTTTCACCGGACACCTCATCGCAAAACTTTGAATTAGTCCAACGAAGACTGACTGATGTGTTTACGCTTTTTTTTCAAGGTATAAGCAGCCACTGGTATAAAACAGCGATTAGTTGTCCACCGGGGATACTTGTATAAAACTAGATAAGGTATCATGCAGCAGGTTAGCCTTTTGGTAAGTCTGCATATACAAGCAATTTAATTTAAACAACAAAAGTTATTACTGGGTAATATTGACCAATCAATAGATAGTTCGACAAATTTGAACCAAACCAAAGAATGAGCGGGATTGGCCAGTATGATTATTCAAATGATTATATTCAAATGATTATATTGGTTAACAGTATGTTTCGGATATTGATTATGTTGCCGAATAACTATGACCAATCCAAACAATAACAAGTTTTATACAGTCGGCAGCAGATGGAGTTTTACCTTTAATATATTTCTAAATGAACATGATGCACTTCGAATATAATGTTCAAGACTCCAAGTCAGGCAGGACTATACAATGGCTCTCCAGCCATTCCTGTTTTTTTTTGTTTTTCCTAGTTATTTTTAAGTGTTCCTTGTTGTTCCTAGTAGTCATAGTTTTTCATTTGCAGTATTATGTCTGAAAGTTTCAATTTTGTGTTTTCATCATGTCTTGAAGATTTTCTTGCAGACAACAATGTAGAGATGTTCAGCTGGTCTGTCTGTGCTACTGACAGAAGTGGTTTCGTGTCACTGATACATAGTTTGGCCTTCACCCATGGTGATTTAAGGTTGGACTATGCCGAAGTGACGCCAAACAGAAGCAATTTACATTTACTTGCATTTATTTCTGTGCATTATGCCCATTTATAAGCAATAAATTGCCTTCGTTAATTTTTCCCAGTACCACGATGACTCTGTTATATATGTTGTTTCTGCGCGCAACGCTGATATTGTACAAGGCCATGCAAGGCATAATTCGTGTATGAAATGAATGTCATGACATTTTGTAGAACGTTACGTAATTATTGTGCTCAGAAGTCCGTGGTTTATTGGGTCGGGAGACCATGCATTGTGCTACATGAATGCTTTAGACTACGGTATAAACAGTATTGGATGGTCAAATTTAAAAGACAGCATATGAAGTAGAAAACGGAATTAAAAACACCAATATCTCTTCATCCAGACGTTTTAAAATAAGTATTACGTTTTCATTCAATTACGTTTGATTATTGACCAATAGATGATCCCAATATTTCTGTGATCAGAAAGTCAAAGGTCACGAACAATATGTTTAGAAAAAAGCGTTTGCGCAATAACTTTTACCTCAGACCATTAAACTTCAGCATAAGGTCACACCCAACGCTGTTTGGACAACTTTGTATGTAAACACAATAACTCGAGAGCCGCTTGACCTAGGATCATGAACATTTACAAGAAGGCTGCATTTGACCTATACGTCAACACATTCTAGTCCCGCACATGTTTCTGACCAATCGTGGCACAGGGGCGGCAATCTAACTTCACAAACTTTAAAAACCTAGTTCTTGACCATGACGTTTTCGAACCTCGCCTAGAAAAAATGCAGACAATCATTCCGACCAAGTGTCACGATGAGTGTAGAGAAGATGGTTGATACGGTTAACAAGGTGTCCTCATTTTCGACATTGTGACCTAGTTTCACGATGAGTGTAGAGAAGGTGGTTGACACGGTTAACAAGGTGTCCTCATTTTCGACATTGTGACCTAGTTTCACGATGAGTGTAGAGAAGGTGGTTGACACGGTTAACAAGGTGTCCTCATTTTCGACATTGTGACCTAGTTTCACGATGAGTGTAGAGAAGATGGTTGATACGGTTAACAAGGTGTCCTCATTTTCGACATTGTGACCTTGTTTTGGTTTATACATGTACTTAATCCATGTATTAGTGCAGTGTAGATTCAGCAACGAACAGTTGAACACTCTTACAAAGGCAAAAAAAAATGTTTGTTTAGGGTAACCTTCCCAAAATTTCTAGGTAGGGTAGGTAGGGATTTTTTTTTCAAAATCTGTCGTAAGTTCAGAGTGTTTTCTTGCACATGGCAGTCTTTCCTACATTACATTACTGTCTTTGCCTGACTTTGTTTTATCATATAAGGCCACACCAAATTAATGTTTAGTTCCTCGGATTTTTGCCAAAAAAATTGGAGCGAGCGAGCGAAAAAAAAAAGTTTGTCAGTTTTCATAAAAACGGAAGCGAGCGAAAAGCGAAAAATATATTTTTCCTTATATTCAATATAAATAAGAAAGAATTTCCAAAATAATTGCCCTTAAACCCATTTTAATGCCATCTTGAACTGAACCTCTAATGGACAATTTAATTAAATATAGTCAAAAATAAGATTTTATTTCCAAACTTCGAGCCACATTGTTTATACCGGAAGCCGCCATTTTGATTGAATTTATTGAAACCCATGCTAAACCGATCGATATACAGTATAAAAACACTACGCATCGGTAACTTCCCTTTACAAAAACACGAAAACTAGCGTAGAAAAACTATACTTGATTATTTTTAGCCTTTTAATAAATTATTACCTGAACAAAATCTGCTTGGCGATCAAAATGGAGGTGCGGGCGCACAAAAAAAATAAAAATATTTTTTTTACATTTTCAAAAAAATAGGAGCGGAAATATCAATTTGGTGTGGCCTAAACAATAATTCTGATTAAAATCTGCATTTATCCGCCCTTCGTAACTCTCTATTCGCTAACGAATATTTTTTTTGCTCAGAAACGGAAAAAAACATAGTTAGGGTCGGCGCATTTTTATAGGTAGGGTCGGGTTACCCGAAACGGACATATTTTTTTTTAGGCCAAATCAAAAGTTATCTTTGTTTAAAGTCATCATCGAAAGCAAAATGTTCCCTTCTGACGTAGCATTTATGACGTAATTTATCACGTGGTATACACACACTATATTAAACACATATTAAGCACACTAATGACACAGAGTTAGCATAAGATATCAAATTGAGCACACAAATTGTTAAAAACAAATTCCTTCAGAAATACTTTTTTATTTACCAAAGAACAATAACGCTTAACAACTTAAACAAAACAAGTTCAATCAGATAAAGAGTAAATTTTTGGTGAATGAATGTTAGTATTAGCATGATCTATTTCATGAAGATACATTAAAACAACACATATTATACATAAATCATCACTAGGAGATAGTTACAAGCTAATAGCATTCCCTCTCTCTGAATGAAGGTTGTCTGGCAAGAACCTTGAAAAACTAAGTCTGGGTTTTCATTCATCGAGATACTTAAAATATATTAACTGAACATGAGAAAACAAGAGGTAATCAAATCAATCATTATCAGGGGCGTAGCTTCCTATAGGCCACAGCCTACAGATTTCCAAAAAACAAACATTTATAAGGTATAAAAATACTCGCGGGTTAAAGCATATTGTTTAGCATATATTTAATTCAACAATATTATTATGTAAATGAAGGAAACAAACCTCAAGTGGAAAATAGCCAGCGAAAGTGTCTTAGTTAACAATACAATATCAATTTTCAGTTGCTGTCAAATTTATTCAAGTCACGAGACTTAAATCTAAGTAATATTTCATGATATATATGGTCTATGAAACATTCTGATTTGTACCAAATATAAGCCAAAACGCACCTCTGAAATTATACAGTCAAAAAAATCTGAAAATAGAATTCAGCCTACACATTGATTCCATCCCAGCTACGCCCCTGATTTTTTTTAACATTGGCAAAATACAAATGAACAAATATCAGAAGAATGCAAGACATTTGACTATTGACAAAAAAAAATGCTGGTGAACCTGAATGCAACAAAAAAGATTGTTTTAAAACGTGTTCAAAGTTTTCACTCAATCACTAACAAAGCAACAACAAAGAGCAACAGGTTTAATATGATACTAATAAACCAACCAGAACTTGAATCATTATTTGTGTGAAACTGTTAAACAAAATATATGCAAAATCAGTTGCCTTCCTGAATTGTAACACATTTTTTTTTTACAAAACATTGCTTAGGAACCTTCATCGCATAAAACCAATTAAAACAATAACGAATTTATATAAAACAAAAAGCACTGTTTTAATAATATGTACTCCACACAGCAGCATTGCTTTCCAAGGCTACAACAATCACGACACTATCTTAGTGCAAATTTCTTAACATGGCACTGTACCCTATTTGTTTTTCAAGCTATTAAATGCACTAATCTATTTATCTGATTGATTATAATAAAGTTGGATCTGCAACCTGGATTTCTTCTTTATTTTAATATTGAAAAAGCTGGTACATCATAATTGATACAAACATACAAGCTGGGACAAAAATATATATGAGCCAGAAACATGTAAATGGAGTAAAGATTGTACATAAGTATTAAAGGTGGGCAAGTGTCATTCATTCGATCATGTGATGTTAGCAATGACTAGTTTCATAACAAATACAACATGTAACTATTGTACATAATCTACACAATGCCAAAATTTCAATCTCAACAACTGGAAACACATTGATAAAGAATATTTACACTAGTTTGTACATACCGGTAAAAGCTTTTCTCAAAACCATTGAATATGTATATGCAGAAAACAATTGTAAACAAACAAAATGAAATTTCAATTCAGCTAAAACTGTTTTAATGCCTGAAGAAATAACTTAAAGAAACAGTGAAAAAACAGGGTAACATTTTGAAAAAGTAATATAACAGTATACATCGTACTCATAGTATTCGCATGATAGAGCACTGTATCATGTATCTACCATTTATCAACCTAACAGTATATTCTGATGATAGATAACTGTACCATGCATCTACCTGACAGTATATTCTGATGATAGAGTACTGTATCATGCATCTACCTTACAGCGCAATCTGATGATAGAGCACTGTACCATGCATCTACCTTACAGTGCATTCTGATGATAGAGCATTGTACCATGCATCTACCTGACAGTATATTCTGATGATAGAGCACTGTATCATGCATCTACCTTACACAGGGTTGCCAGCACTTTGGTGAAATAAAATTCCCTGACTTTTCCCTGACTTTTCACTGACCAATTCATGTTTTTCACTGACCAAAATCGTCAAACACATAAACGGCCTCCTGACCTCCCCTATAGCCGTCCAATCCTCCCATTATATTTTTGCATGTAAACTTGTATTTATTTTCCAAAATATAAAACATTTACATTGTACATCAAAGTAATGATTCAAACATAGTGTTCTACTATTCTTAACTATTTCTATTCAAACACAGTGTGACTGTTGGTCAGTGAAACATGTGAAACATTAGCATGAAAACAAGAACATAGGGCTCATTTTGGCATATCATGAAATAATCACTATAAAATTAAAGACTTTGAATGAGTATGGTAAGTAAGTGTAAGTAAGCACATTGTTTGGGTCTTTTCCTACCCAACACTTAAACTCTGTGTCCGTAAGCCAGTTATTATTGAAAGATGTCTGTTTTGAACTCATATTTGTTAATTTGTCATGCTAACAAGGAAGAGCCTGAAACAGAGTAATTTAATTATATTATCTGCCATCAAATCCCTTTATTAGATGATATAAAGAAACCGCAACACCTGAAACAAGGATAATAATCTATAGATTAGAATATAATGTCAGGTAAATTCTCTTTTCTGGTGTTATATTCCTACAATACAACAGAAATTACGTATTAGTCAGCTCTGGAGGCAAGGGTTGCAAAGCCTTTCAGTCTTTAGGCTGAATGATGTTCTAAGTTAAATAATGGGTATTATAATCACTAAGTTAACATATAATGCTTCTTAATATCACAGTTTACTGTTATTTGAATTTAATGCTTAACTGTGAGAGTGATAAAGTCAAATATTAAATGCCTAAAGACTGCCATAGCCAAGAAAGACCTTCAATGCGTATATTTTTCGACCTTTGAAATAATTTTTCCCTGACTTTTCCCTGACTTTTCAGGATTTTCATTTTTCACTGACCAAATTTCAAAATTCCCTGACAATTCCCTGACCTTGAAAAAATACCCAATTTCCCTGACTTTTCAAGTCCGCTGGCAACCCTGTTACAGTACATTCTGATGATAGAGCACTGTACATATATTCTGATGATAGAGCACTGTACCATGCATCTATCTAACAGTACATTCTGGTGATAAAGCACTGTACATATATTCTGATGATAGAGCACTGTATCATGCATCTACCTTACAGTGCATTCTGATGGTAAAGCACTGTACCATGTTTCTACCTAACAGTACATTCTGATGATAGAGCACTGTACCATGTTTCTACCTTGCAGTACATTGATGATAGGGCACTGTATCATGCATCTACCTGACAGAACATTCTGATGATAGAGCACTGTACCATGTTTCTACCTTACAGTACATTCTGACAATAGAGCACTGTTACATGCATCTACCGGACAGTACATTCTGATGATAGAGCAATGTACCATGTTTCTACCTTAAAGTACATTCTGACAATAGAGCACTGTACCATTTATCTACGTTACAGTATATACGGGTAGTGCACTGTACCATGCTCCCTAACAGTATAATCTGATTATAGAGTACTGTAGCATGCATCTACCTAACATTTTATTCTGATGTATCAACCCTTAGTGTATTCTAATGAGTACTGTATCATATATCCACCTAACCGTATATTCTGAAGATACGAGTACTGTACCAAGTATCTATCTAACAGTATATTTCACTTCCCGTCGTCCATATCTGTGATGTTGAGGGGAAGCAGAACGGTGACTACGTGAATGTCGTGACCTGTGTACATGTTCCTCCCTACGGTTCCGGTAGTCACCACCACCTCTGTTGTCATGCTGGAAGTGGGAACCAGACATGGGAAAGGAATGTCGCGTCTTCTTGTGGCTGGAGTGCCTGTGAGACCTGTGGTCAACATCACTTCCAGAACTGTCGAAATAGGAAAAGTCATGAACAATTTCAATACTAAAGTAAAAAGTAAGGTTAGATAACAACATTAGGTCATTGTAATTTGGGCATTCTGCATTGCAATACATATGTGTGAATGGCTGTGTAGATCCAGGCAGTGTTCCTTGTAAGTGATCCAAGAATCAAAGGCATCATACATTTGGAAAAAAAACTTTACTCCCTGATCAGTTTTTGAAATACCAAACAGTTTCTTAAAGAGATGATGAAGGAGGTAAATATATAAAGTGTTAACATGCCCACTTACAAAGGACTGAAAAATGACATATCTGACACCAACCTGTTTGAGTCAGATGACTGTGGTCTTCGTCTCTTTCTTGCATCATATGCTGGCCGTATCTGTGTGCTGGTTACTGGGTCTAGTCGTGGGGCATCATCACAAACTCTGCAATCATACATTATTCCTGGGGTAATGTATGCTTTAATACATATGAAAAACTCAAATCTATGACACAACTGTGGCCAATCTCTCAAATGTGACCAATTTCTGAAATGTCCCCACAAAAGTGACTGATGATGATGTCACTAGTCTTTCTAGTTCATACAGAACAACCAAGAAAACATTCAAGGATTTTTCAAGAATCAAGTTCTTTCCCCAGTTTTCAAGATCTTGTTTATCAGATGACGTCATAAACAGACTTAAAAGGTTGTCGTCTGATAAAAAATAACTGTTAAAAAAAATAAAACAAGAACAAACAAACATGAATTTTACAGGCCCATACCAAAATATTTAAAATTATTAATAATCATTTGCTATACTTGTTTAAGCTTGATATGCTGTAACAACATTCTTAAAGTATCCCTCTTTTTTATCAAATAATAATTTTATCAGAAAATAAATTGGTGTACAGAACACTTTGGCCACATCTGTGAGATTGATCATGGTTGTGGAGCTGACGCCATTATTTGAGTCAAGATTACATATTTATAAATGTTCAGTAAATAAAAAATGTTTATGGTTACCAAAACATGACTGTTTACAAGTTATGGACAATCATACAGACCAAAGAAGACAAGTTTTTTGAAGATGAATCTACAAGGTATAGCTTGAAGAATTATTAACAACAGTCCATGACAATTAATCAATTGACACCCTGCACCTACTACTGAAGTTTCATAGTCGGACTGTCCTATGTCAGACCATCCTCACGTTATTTGTAGGGCTACGAGGTTAAATTTCATAAAAATGTCTTAAGTGACTTTAACCTTGGGCCTACCGAACTTATAAACAATGGATGTCCAAAGACAAACAACCACTATGGACTGATGGTCCTAGGTATAACAGTTCTCAAAATTTTGTGTCCACAAAGTTTTCATAAAAGAACTGACAGTGAATATGGCCTTTGACCTCCTGATCTTAAAATCAATAGGGTGTATATGCTTGTTAATTGCTACCTGCAAGTTACATAAGTTCCATAGGCCTAGTTCAAACAGTGCAGGCAACGATTTTCAAGACTTTTACCCACTGACCTCAATTCAGGCTCACATACTGGTCAAGGGCAACATATCACTGAAAAATTATCTTTCTTATTCAAACTGTTATTTTTTAGTTCTTGTGCTGATTAAGTTTTCTTAACAGTGTTAACCATGACCTTTGACCTCTAAACAGAAGGGTCATCTACAGGTCAAAGGCAACCTACCACTAAAGTTATTGTTTGGAAAAAGTTATCCCAAGAATGTTGACTGTGGTCTTTGACTAACTAACCTCAAAAACAATAGGGGTCATCTACAAGTCAAGGGCAACCTTACATTAAAGTCTTATGGTGCAAGGTCACACAACTTCTTGTTATTGTGTAGTCAAGGTTTCCTAAGACGGTTGACTGTGACCTTTGACTAATAAGTTAGAATAAGAAACAGGGGTCATCTACTAGTTGAAGGTAAACTACCACTGAAATTTAATTGCCCAAAGTCAAACTGTTCTCTAGTTATTGTGCTGACATTTCTTTTCCTATGACTGTTTGCCATGCCCTTGACCTATTGACTTAAAAACAAATAGGTCATCTACTGATCAAGGGCAAACTACCACCGAAGTTTCATGGTCCCAGGTAAAAATGTGAACTTGACCTTTGACCAACTGAATTTAAAAACAACTGGGTTTCATATACTGGTCAACGGCAACCTAGCTACCAGCTAATCAACCAATTGACATTTTGCAAACCTACATGCAACAAGAGATGTTTGTCAAACATTATGCCCCCCCCCCCCCCCCCTGAGTGCCATGTTGTCAGGATTATTTGGACAATTGAATGAAATATGGATGGATCGAAATGACAGCTGATTTTTCACTGACATTGGATGCTGTTGAGGCAGTTATAAGATTATGACCAATCAAAGTGTGACAATAGAGTGTGTTACGACCATGACCTTTGACTTTACGACCTCAAAATCCATAGGAGTCATCAGCTGGTCACCAAAAATCTAAATGTCAAGTTTGAGGGCCACGGGTGCAGGCATTGACAAGTTATCACACAGACAAGCTTTTTTCGTTCAAGGTCACTGTGACCTTGACCTTTGACCGGATGACTCCTAAAATCAATAAGGGTCAACTACTGGTCAGGCCCAACTTCCATATCAAGTTAGGTAATCATAGGTTAAGGCATTGTTGAGATATCACTGGGAGAAGATTTAATAACTTTTTTGCGTTACAGGTTACTGTGACCTTGACCTTGGCCCAAAGTCAAGAGGGGTCATCTAGTAGTCAGGCCCAACCTTCATGTAAAGTTTGATGACCATAGGTCCAGGAATTGTAGTTTGCTTTCAAGGTCACTGTGACCTTGACCTTTGACCCCAAAAATCAATAGGGGTCATCTACTGGTCTGGCCCAACCTCCTAGTCAAGTTTGAGGGCCATGGGTGCAGGCAGTGTTCTCAATAAGAACCGGCTGCCCGCCAAAATGCACAGTTCAAATGGCAATAGGGCCGGTTAAGATTTGGAAAACTAAATTAATTTTCAGTAGAATAAGAAGAAGCTGGTCGGTTACTTCACTATTTGAGACGGTTTAACCAAAACTTATTGAGAACCCTGGTGCAGGCATTGTCGAGCAGGTCACTGTGACCTTGACCTTTGGCCTGATGACCCCCAAAAACAATAGGGGGCATCTACAGGTCAGGCCCAACTTCCATATCAAGTTTGATGACCATAGGTCTAGGCATTGTTGAGAAATCACTCGAACAAGCCTTAAAATTATTTTACCATTAAAGGTCACTGTGACCTTGACCTTTGACCCGATGCGCCCTAAAATCAATAGGGGTCATCTACAGGTCAGGCCCAACATTCATGTCAAGTTTGATGACCAAACGTCCAGGAATTGTTGAGTTATCACTCGGACAAGCTTTGGTCTACCGACGGACCGACACCGACATGTGCAAATCAATATACCCCTCTTCTTTGAAGGGGGGCATAATTAGTAAAGAAAAACAAAACTAGTTGCATGTACTGTAGTGAATAAGCAATAAGTTCAGTCTTTTAGACATCTACAAACTCACTTGCGCAATATGATGACGGCCCTTCTTTCTACAACATCTTGTGGTCTTATACAATGTGTGATACCATCTGCAGCATATCCACTGAAAAACAAATGATATTATCAACAAACGTATGATGATTGAAAAGAATATCTTGTTCTAATCTTCTGCTAATCTTCAATGGAAAAGCTCATATAAAGCCACCTTGATGTATTAATGAAAGTACTTCTTTTTAATTAAGTATTTAGCTTAACAAAAACAAACATAAATGCATTAATTTGTTGCAAAACAGGATGCTCGACTATACTCCACTTTGTCTATGAGATTTATTACTAACTACCAAGCATGATTGATAAAATATGTAAATGTCAATATCAAATCAATTAGGCACCATAAGTTAACTGGTCTGATGGCCCTGAACTTCAAAAAAACACAACATGCAAAATATTGACAAATTACAATTCTCACTATTTTAAATGATTAAAACTGCTTCATGTGAAATAAGTAGGTGGAAGAAGGGTTTGTTTGCTACGCTAACTTTGCCAATTCTTAATTATTAAGATTTTACTTCAGAACATCTAACTTACTTAAAATACAACCTCTGGCTGACACATTGTCGACTCTAAATATGACAAAGGGAGTTTGTGTCTGATGAGTGGCAGTAGGCAGACCTTTAAACATCCATGAAAGTTTAAATTCTTAATGATTTTTTAAGCATTTGATTATTGATTAATAATCTGCAATTTTATTGGCTGAAAGTGTCAAGTTATATTGTAAATGTTCTTTTAAATAACTAAACTGAAAATCTTAAGAGCCATTCAACACAAAATATGTGATTTTTTGTAAAAAAAAGGTATATTACAGCCCAAACTAACACATAGAACAAAGGGACACTGTGTTTCAACTGGTGGTGTCCCTTCGGGGATCCCTAATTTGCTAAAAACTTGAACTAGACACAAACATGAGTAGAAGAGCCCTCCTTATTTTTCAAATATGCCTAAAATAGGAAACAATATTATATATGTTACTCTTAAATTTTGGTTACAATAAGCTGATGAAATGAAAAAAGAATATTAACCCCAACAAAGTCACACATCCCCTGTCAATGGGTAGAACATACACAGGCTTTGTTGTACGAATAGGCCTAAAAGAAAACTTGCATCCAAATGACAAGGCACTGTCACTGAAAAAAGATACCGATATAATTGGTCGGTCAAAAATATGAGGTGGATCAATATGAGATACAATACATCCTCCAGGCATGTAGTCATTTATAACAGCACTATTTACAAATCCCTTTGGAACCAGTCCTGCATTTTCAATGGGCTTTATGACCAGATCATTAATCCACTGTGGGATGTCGTCAACCTCTCCTTTTGGATAAAGTCTCTCCATACCAGGACCTTTCTTTTCTAACTGAGAACCGTATGTGTAACCCTCTCCAAAGAAATACTTGTATCTTAGGGGTGCTCTGTCAACTGTATGTTCTTTGTAAACACCTCTATGTGCAATATGAACCACTTCATCAATTTTCTTTTCTATGAGCTCGCACTGTTCCTCGGAAAAGAGCCTTCGCTGTGTGATTCCACTCTGTGTTTTCTTGGCTTCGTCAACCACTTCGCCGGTTTCCTCTTTTAAGTCATGCCGGGGTTTGCGTTCCTTCTTTATGGTTTTTATAGGTACTTCTTCAACTTCACTCTCATCGCTAGTGTCAGAAAATCGCTTCTTTCTGTACTGTCGCCTTGTTGGGACATCTGTTTTTAGTTTTTCACGCAAATCCTTGCTTTTGGTCGCCATTGCTGTTTTTCCCGGAATTACTTCCCATTTCGTTTGACTCCAAAGAAAATATAGTAGCAAAAAGGTTAACATGCACCATAATTGAAAAAGTTATAAAAGAATAGGATTCGGTGTCATCCTTGACAAAGCTACAATATTCAATGATTGTATTAGCGGGAAAATTAACATATCTAATAGAAATTGGGCCTCATATAAAGAATTAAATTATCAGTTTTTCCTTATGAAGTACAAAACCATGGTAAGACCACATTTGGAGTCATCCTCGGCAATCCCAGGGTAGGTTATGAATACGCTTGGGTGCCGGAGGATG
Source organism: Mya arenaria (assembly GCF_026914265.1). Classification (NCBI taxonomy): domain Eukaryota; kingdom Metazoa; phylum Mollusca; class Bivalvia; order Myida; family Myidae; genus Mya; species Mya arenaria. The sequence goes on from NC_069123.1 coordinate 57,667,855, forward strand.
ATTTGGAGTATGGATCGCCTCTATGGTCTCCAAATTACAAGAAGGACCACATGGCAATTGAAATTGTACAAAAAAGAACTTCAAGAATGGTCAGAGATGTGTAAGCTTAAACTTAGTCAAAAGAAACAAGCAATAACGAATCCGAATTGTCGTGTACAGAAGACAAAGGCGGATCTGATTCAAGTTTTAAAAAATGTCGATAAAAATAATATGTATCGGTCGACTTTTTTATATAAGGGGTGATTTTCAAGAAGGGGTCTTTAAGATTAGGTTAGGCATATAGTTAATGCAAGTGATCTTTTTTACGTGAAAAATGGAACTTTTGATATATCCCACTGATATTCCAACTGTGATTTTTCTATCTTCATAACAAATAGATCTTTTCTTTCAAAATATTTATCAGCACAAGGCTGTGTTAATTGTTCTGCCTTCATAACAAATAGACCTTTTCTTTCAAAATTTATCAGCACACGGCTGTGTTAATTGTCTTTATATCAAGTTGCAAAAACACATTTCTTATAGAAACAGATAAAGGAACTTGATCCCTGACTTATTTGACATTTTGTTTATCAAAAGCAATTACACTGAAGCAATAACCTTTGGCGTGATAAATAAACCACACCGTGTGATATATGGTTTTGGGTCTTGAACTTATATCTGTTTGCTTGGAGATGATTCTGGAGTAAAATTAAGACTGCATGGTTCCCATGATAATTATACATTTCCTTACCGATGGAAGTGATTTTTTTACTGGAGATAAATTGGATCTTGTTAAATTCCTAAATTATCATTTGCAACCGAGTGGGTTTCATTTACTTATACTTACTATATTTCTTCTTGATTAACCACCATCCGGAGTTTCAACAGAAATGACCATTGACTGTGTTTACCAATACAAGTTGCCTGTTTCCATCATTGTCTACCTAACCTTATTCTGACTGAACCAACAATCTTAATTGGCTGTAAATGCCTGGCGTTCTTATCAAACCTCTTGTCGTTCTGTCTCTGTTTAAATAGAAAGTCATTGGCACTATCATGGTCAGGCATTTTGGGTGTGTCGTTTTCCTTGATAGTGGGCATAGCGGATCTCAGCTGTTTGCCTATTTACAACTGTGCTGGTGAGAAACCACATCTCAACGGCGGAGCTCTGTAAACAAGCACACACATCATAGAATATTGACCATTAGACTATAATTTCGTCAGAATCCGTTTTACAATATCTTGAAAAAAAGTTTTTCTGCAAATTTATTCGATTAGCTACATTTTAATTTTCTGACGCTTTGTTCATTGTTCAGGTGTTTTCATGGTCTAATTGTTTACGTTTAACCACCTATATGTGTGCTGATAACAGTTTAACCACGTTTGGGCATCTGAGCTGCATGAAATTTGACAAGCATTTATAAAAATAGCGAACTTTGCGACACATTGAACGTGTGACCACTTCTTATAATAATATACCACCACATGTGGTCAATATCGATCAGTCATCACGTGGTGAAATTTACAATCATTTGCGCATTTCTTATTATCACTACCATAGTATCAACTAACTATTGCTTTCATCCTTTCAATAAAAGTTTTACATTTTGCATTCGGTTACTGTTTCATATCAAAGTAATGACTATAACTTGAAGTCGACTACAATGAGATGATCTTTTGATTAAAAACAAAATAATATTGATTTGAACCAAGGTTGATCGACTTAGCTAATATGGTTCTAAGATAAGTCGTGTTAGACAGGGTGAAAATCTATCACCGATACTATTTTCCTTGTTTTTAAATGACCTAGAAAACTATATGTTGAACAAAAGCACACCATGTATTGACATTACTGATGTTGACTTAGATATATACCTGAAATTAATAGTTCTATTGTATGCTGATGATACTGTAATATTTGCAAAATCTGAGCAAGAATTGATATGTACATTAAAGAATTTTGATGACTATTGTAATATATGGAAACTAGATATTAATGTTCAAAAAACAAAAGTAATGGTGTTTGGAGATAAACCAAGACGAAATAGAAATATTATTGTAAATAATAAGCAGTTTGAGGTCGTAGATACATTTAAATACCTGGGTGTTACATTCTCTAAAAATAGACATTTAGTTAATTGTAAAAAGCATGTTGTAGAACAAGCTAGAAAAGCCATATACTGTTTGTATGTTAAGATAAGAAATTTATGTTTGCCTATAGACTGTCAACTTAAACTATTTGACAATACTGTTGTACCAATATTACTTTATTCATGTGAAGTGTGGGGCTACGGTGATCTTAACCTTATAGAAAAAGTCCATACAGACTTTTTGAAGCATATTTTGAATGTTAAAAAAGTACACCACATATTATGTTATATGGTGATCTTGGTCGATACCCATTAAGCATTATGTTAAAAAAACGCATAATAGGTTTTTGGTATAAACTAACTCATTACAATTACAATTTGTCATCTGTTTTGTATAAATACTTGTATAAAGATTTCTCTGTTAATGGCCATCAGTATGGATGGTTTAGCAATGTTAAATCGATACTTGATGCTTGTGGTCTGAGTTATATATGGCAAAGTCAATACTTTCCAGGATCTAAATATGCTTTGTTAAACTTAGTTGAAACTTCATTAAAAGACCAGTACAGACAGCACTGGAACAGTGATATTGTTAGTTCATCCAAATGTATTAATTATGGAATATATAAGTCTGAATTTAGGCTTGAAAATTGTTATATTAATGTACATGATAACCTCATTCAACCTCTTGTAGATTTCAGACTATGTAACAACCACCTGCCAATTGAAAAGGGTAGATGGCTTGGCATTGATAGAAATGATAGAAAATGTAATTTATGCACTTGTAATGAAATTGGAGATGCATTCCATTATCTTCTTCGTTGTCCTTATTTTATGAATGCTAGAAAAATGTACTTGCCTACTATAAATATGCAAAATGTGAATATACTTACATTCAAGAATATTATGTGTGAAAATGATCCTCATAAGATAGATAACCTTAGCAAATACCTAAAAATTGTTTGTAAAACTTTCAAAAACCCACCTGGCAACAATATCTAATATTTAATAGCTTACTAGTCATAATGATTAATACTGTACTTATGCTGTTTTGTTGTCTATACATGTAGTCTATATTCATTTGTACTTAGTACACCTGTTTTGTTAGTTTAACTTCTAACCATACAGCCTGGTTACTTATAGAAACTGTTTTGTTATACAACACATGTTTAGATACATACATTGTATTGTATTATACATGTCACCTCAAAACACATACTTGTAATATGTGATGAGAGTAAAATAAAACTGTAAAACACTGTTATAAGAGAATTTTTAATAAGCAAGTTATAGGCACGATGCAATCACTTCGTTTCACTGAGATGTTTATCTAGGCAGAAGGAATACATTTCTAGGCCTTGCACGTATTTATATGCCCGTATGTTTAACATATCACCCTTTATCTATACAAGTCCTTCGGTAACTGCCATTTCATGTACTCTGCGAAATCCCTGTTTTTTTTAAATATTATTTGTTCTATTGCTATAGTTTCGTGGTTGTAAACCTAAGACTTAACACATGTAATTTGAGGATGGCTTTAGAAAGTACCAAAAGCAAACAGGGGCGGACCCAGGATTTGACGTTAGATGGGGGCGTACCTTACGGTCGTTACCGTGTGAGTTGCACCCTTACCTTAAAACCCTAAGCCCCACCCCTCCCAAACGAATAGTTATCAATTTCTAGTCCGATATAGTGATTTGTTTGTGTATTTTAATGCTTATTTTCTCCTATAATGAAATAAAAACTAAACTTGGACGATTGTAAAGGGGCGCGCGCCGGGTACTCCCCCAACTATAGTTACTAGTGTCAAATACACATATACGATATACCAGTTACAAAAGAAATAGACTGCTCAGCGACACTAGCGATCCTACCCAATATTCTTTAGATAAACATAAATGCATTTAAATCACTTCTAAAGCGTATACGGTGCGACTAATAATAAGAAATCTCCGTCAAATCTTTAGTGACTTCATAAATTATTCGAAAAGGATTTACAACTATAATTAATGTATTTTTCTTCAATCAAGTTACTTATAATAGCCTGAGGTATCCCCAGTATAGAAAGTTCACACTCCTTCATCGATCACCAACGGTGAAATTCATTAGGTTTCACTTGAAGTTTGCATATTTAGCTCAAGGAATGTATTACTTATTTCATTTTAAATATGAACATATCTTTGCATAAATTATGGCATGCCGTATAGATACGGCCACGGCCAAAAGTTACAATACGACTAAACTTAAAGATTAACACTACATGCTTAGTGTATGTAGTTATCCTTGGTAGTGGTAATATATCATTTTACTGCAATGTTTACGGTTACCGCCATATTAATTGACATGTATACAGCCAGTTTATGTTTGCGAAGCGGGAAAGTAAAAATACAGGACATAAGCCTGATTGGTCACAGAGGGGTTGAAAGTAACACGCCCTATTCAAAGGCGAACAATTTACATGTGATATCAAGGAAGTATACTCGACTATACGGATGTATGAAATGATCTGTTTATATGATAGTTCAATGCTGACAGCCACCGAGCTAACTCCTAACATGGACAATAGCTGAGTGAGTGCACTTAATTAATTGTGTTCAACATTAACCACACATCTGGAGTCATGTTTGAATTACTGTAACTTGTACAGAGGTATAAGCTACAGTTCTGAAAGTGTTACTTTCATTAATTAAAGTACAAGTTTATAGAAACTTTAAACATGCAATCAGTGGTATTATTGTTCGGTTTCATTTTTGTGTTGTATGTTCAGTCAGTTTCGTCATTTCGTATCGGAGCGTTTAATGTACAGATCTTCGGAAAATCAAAGATGAGCAAGCCAGAAGTCGTTAACGTCCTAGTCGAGATCATCTCACGTTATGACATCATACTTATACAGGAAATACGTGATGCAAGCGAAGAGGCTATCTATAAACTGCTGGAGCTCGTTAACGAGAACGATCCAGGTGGAAACTTTGCCATGCAGCTGAGTCCACGACTAGGGCGCACAAACAGTAAGGAGCAATATGCTTTCCTATATAGAGAGAGTAATGGAATACATATCCAGGGAGTTTACGTTTACGACGATGGCAACGAAACATTGAGTACAGTCAACAACACCGTGGACACATTTGAAAGAGAACCTTACGTCATATGGTTTAGCTCCGACAGAACCGCTCTGAAGGAGTTTGTCCTTATTGGCGTCCATGTGGCACCTGGGAATGCAGTCGCAGAAATAAACCACCTGCAGGATGTCTTCACTGATGCTAAACAAAGATGGAACATCGACGATATAGTCGTAATGGGGGACTTGAATGCTGACTGTTCGTACGTGCCACAAAAATATTGGGCTAATATTCCGCTAAAGCACGATCCTTCCTACTTGTGGCTTATTCCCGACGACGACGACACGACTGTATCAGACTCTGACTGTGCTTACGACAGATTTATCATGACTGGTGAACAGTTTATCGAAAACCATGTGAACGGGAGTGCCACAGTTTTCCGGTACGATATTGAGTATGGGCTCAACGAATCTCTTTCATCCGCCGTTAGTGATCATTATCCGATTGACTTTTTACTTAAAGAAAAGAAGATCTCCAGCGATGGGGCAAGTCTTATGGGAACACATGTGAACTATTTGTTCACTGCGCTAATTCTTATTTATTTTAAATTTTATTAAATGTGGTTTACTTGTTCCAATAGCGTTTTAGCCTATTGCCGGGTGATGTCGGTGTCTACTCTTGTTTGAGGTCCTACTGAAATGTTGTGTTTGGTTTACTTCATGTTCAATAGCGTTTTAGCCTATTGGGTGATGTTGGTGTCTACTTCTACTGAAATGTTGTGTTTGGGCCTGAATCAGGAGTATATTTGTGATATTTATAGTAAACATATCGAATAAAACTGTACATTGTCAATGTTGTCGTATCTTTCATTTTTGACTAATGTTGGCTTTTTAATCATTTTTACATGTCTCTGTTTTAAGTTTTGAAAATATATTTTCAGCAAACAATAAATGACGAAAAGGTGACATTAGATTTCAAATTTGAATACTTCGTTGAGCCAACACTGAATACTGTAAGAATGGCGTTTAAAAAAAGGGTTAAATCCCGAGTACTTCCAACGCCTGAACAAAAGGCAACTACCTTGAAACTGGCTTAACACGTTCAGGTCGGTTATTGTATTCGGATTCCTCAGAGTATTTCCTTTATGGGTGAAATATTTTGAAATATCTTTATATTAAGAGCTTTCCCAACATACACATACAGATTAAGAAGGGTGAAATGAAAGCTAGAAACGATAGGCATATTCTACGTGTATACATGCACATATGATAAAACAACATATGTCAGGATAACAATTTACAACTACATCACCAGAAATTGAAAGTGATAATAAAGTGACTTAATTGAACAAAGGCTAAAAGAATACTTTAATGACACCATGGTTTAATTAAAAAAAGTGTGCTGAATTTAATTTGACAACATTTAAATTTTGTTCACACGCTGGCCTGACCTGTGATATCCTTTGATCGCTCGACGTGTGCACGCTTTAGGTCATGATTGACTTTAAACAGCTCCGCTTGCATCCCCGAGAATAGGGATGATTTATTCAGTATAAAACATATTCCGCAATGGCAGATACAACAATTAACCTTCCCGACGACGAGGATAGTCCACTTTTGCCAGAAACCCATGCTAAGTTCAATGATTTGAAATACAATCGCGAGTGTTAGGAACTCTACTTGAAATTGAAATTGTCATTTTTGTTCGAGTTTTTATTTATAAAAACGGAACGAACATGAACTTTAAGCATTTTTAAAATGTAAGTCAATGTACACCAGTTGAACAATTACTGTAAAAGGCTGAGCGAAATCAGTTCAAGTCGCTCCATTTGTGCGTGCCGGTGTTCTCCATAAAAGTACTGATATACACGGTGGAGAACCCACGTGACTTATTTGGTAAAGTGCACGGCAACAAATGTCAACAAGTCTCGATTCAGGTAAGGTTTTTAAAGATAACTTTCTTAATATTTGGAGATTTTTGTGAAATAAAGACCATAAACCCCGCATTCAAGAGCTCTATCCACGGTAATAAAGAACTTTCTCTAATATCCTAAAGTTTTCCTGAACATCTTGACCAACTAATTTCTCAGAGTTGAAATCTAAGGCAAAGTACATGGCTATCGCTTTACTTCATGTTAGCCGTAAATAATACACAAATCTTATTGTAAGCAAATTTTATGTATTTTATAGTTTTAAGCGTGTATTGTTTAACTTCTAGTTATTTCAAAGGTAAAAATGAACTCAAACCAAATTGATAAAGTACACGGACATTTTAGGATGATTAATTACACGGTCATTTTAGTTTATGTTTGAAAGTAGAGTGCGGTTTACAAACTAATAGTTATATAAGCATTTTCTATTCGTGAAGTCAGATTGTACAGCGATTAGTTTTTATTTAAGTTGTATCAATAAATTTTGCATTATAACGCACACCTAAATAACTAAATATTTAACAATCATATTTAATGAGGAGTTGAAAGAAAGTCTATGGGTAAATTTAAGAGAAAGTCTGCCATTATAAGTTCGATTACTTTTAAATATGCAGATCAATACAGAATCATACATACATTTTTTTTCAAAAATCAGATAGGTTTACTTATAAATTATAATCTGGAATGACGGCGAATAAAACATCTCTGTGTGGTGATTATAAATTTCATGAAAGTTCCTATTTTGATGTGATATAAAACAATAAAATAGGCACATCACAATTATTTTATATATATTTCCACATTTAAGCATATTGTTCATACCTTTCAGGTAACGCTGAATCTTTTATTTGGTTCATTCTGAACAAATATTATCTAATCTACATCAGTAAAACTGCGGTCGTTCGAACAATACAGACAGGAACTCATTGTAAAGATGGAGGCTCGGAGTTGGATGGGAAGCAGCAAGGAGGAATGAGGGCACACTATATTACCAACTTACAGGCTAGGACTAAGACTTGAACATCTAGATAAGAGCTGAATATGGAACATTAGAATGTTCTAGACTAAAGGCTGAATTGTGATTACAAAATAATTGTGTTTCAAAGCTTGCTGAATTATATAAGACACATGCAGTTAAGAGTTTATAGGACATCAATGGGAAAATGACAACAATGCATCTCTAAACCTTGTGAAAATGTTTTATGCTCAATCCGTTTTCATACTAATTTTACACAGCAATTTTTCAGTACTGTAAGACAAACGAACATTTTGAAAGAGCACCATTTGGTAACAGTACGTTTTGCTATTTATCTAAATAAAATGTTAAACTCATCAAAACGTTATTTTAACTCGGCAACATACTGGAATGCACTTCTAACTGGACCATTGTGATCTTTCAATGTGTCCTGATTAGGTGTATTTCGCCTTAACGTGCCTGCTGAGTCGGGATTTGAACTTGAATGCTGAGCGACACTGTAGACATTTGTGACGTGTCATTCCCCTGTGTCTAGTAGAAATCTGATCACTGAGATTGGTCGTGACACCCAATTTGAACCCACACACATCACAGGTTAGCTTCAATTGACCGCTTTCGCGTCTTTCGTGTATCTTCAAGTCTTGGAAGAGCAGTTTTGCCACAATATTTGCAAACGTGCAACTTTGTCTCGCCGTGATTGCTGCACCTATAAAAAAGACATGTCACAAGTTAGCGAGAAATGCTGGCAATGTCAGTACTTGAATATAATTTATCAAAAATCACTATATTACTGCCACGCAATGAGTGTTTGATCGTGTAATCAGCATCATAAAACTAAACGACCCTGTCCACTGAAACACGGACCACATTATTATGTGAAAAATGCAACCCCTAAAAAACGTTGAAATCACAGTCAGACGACGGCAACTCTTAACCTCTACACGAGGGGAGTCATAATAAAAGCAAGAATATTCTTATTTCTCTGCGAAAAAATAAAGCTAAAAACTAACCTGTGTCTGTGTAAACACTTTCCCGCAAAAACGATGGCAATTGACCAGAATGCCTTCTATCGTGGTCTACTAGATGTTGTTTTTTTTATTTTGAAATGCCATTCCGCATTCTTTGCATAAAGTCGGGGTCTTCATATTCTGAAATGAAACAAATGTCACAAAATCATAAGTCTATCAAATCAGCTAGCAATCGAAGACATTAAAAGTACAAGAACACTTTTCTTTCTCAAAATTGACAAAATGAAGAGTTATTAAGCAGTAATGTGTTACTGTTTACCATGTATAATGAATACAAACACGTTTTATATATACGATACGAAAAAGAAGTGGAACACACTTTACAAAAACGCCAAGCCCTTTATATGTCAATTGCGAATATATTGTTAAAATACGGGACTGAATTTTAGTGTAATAGCACATGTTTTCATGATTCATGAAAATGAGCCCATCATTTAGGCGACTCCGTCGGTCTAACTGTTAAAACGCATTCATTCTTCCATTGCCACTCCATTACAATGCGTCTTTTCAAACATTGAGCAATGTTCAATAATGAATTTGAAGAATAGAAATAATAAATAAATTTATAATAATTCGTTTTAGCACCAGTCAGTGAAATAATGAGTATATACACTGAAGGTTGTAAACGACCGTGTACTTTATCAAACCTAAAATGTCCGTGTACTTTATCAATTTGGTTTTAGTTCATTTTCGCCTTTGAAATAACTATAAGAAGTTCAACAATACACGCTGAAAACTTTAAAATACATAAAATTTGCTTAAAATAAGATTTGTGTATGAATTATTTACGGCTAACATGAAGTAAAGCGATAGATTTGTCAAAAGCCGTGTACTTTGCCTTAGATTTCAACTCTATAAAATCAGTTGGTCAAGATTTTCAGGAAAACTTTAGAACATTAGAGAAAGTTCTTTATTACCGTGGATACAGCACTTAAATGCGGGGTTTATGGTCTTTATTTCACAAAAATTCTCCAAATATTAAGATCTTTAAAAACCTTACCTGAATCGAGACTTGTTGACATTTGTTGCCGTGCACTTTACCAAATAAGTCACGTGGGTTCTCCACCGTGATGATATGCCCAAATTTATCCAATCTAGGTGATACATAACCTTACCTGAGCTTATTTAAGATATCACTTGATATCACTACTGTTTCATGGTATCGTCATTCGCTTGAGATATGCTAAAACTATGCTATTGCTTGATTTAGGATTTAGGAAAAGAAAAAAATCTGCGATCTTTATGGAACGCCAAATCTACATAAACCCTTGAAGTTAGTATATTTCAACACCAAGAGACATCTTTAAATGAATTGAAGAGCTCTTTAAATGAATTGAAAACCTATTAAATTGATTTAAAGTGGTCTCTTATAATTTGACGATATCATTATATAATTATTGCAAGCAACAATTCAATTGTTGCTCTCACTACTTCAATAATTAATTAAAATCTTCAAATTAACTGAAGAGAGCTATTACTTCTATTAATGAGGGCAACAAATGATCTCATCTGAACATAGCTCCAATTCCGTACATATCCATATTTTTTTAAGATAGCTCATATTATTTTAACTAGCTCGTATTCTTTTAATTCAATTGTTGAGAGCATTACTTCAGGTAAATTTTATACAAAACAATATATAACAAGAGTTGTCGTAGGACAGCGTCCTCGACTACACGCCGCTTTGTCTTAGAAAAAAAACACCATTGATGTAATACGTATATGTCAAATGCATTTATCAGTGTGAGGTATTATGTCACTTGCATGGACAGCACCAAGATATTCTTTAGACAGTGATTATATTAACTATTACGTTGCCCTGTATGACGGATACAAATTAATAGTATGCATAAGTGGTAAAACATGATAGTAACATATAAACATATTAAGGAGAAAATTAAAAAGAATGACAGATCATCATGATAGATGCGAAAAATAGAACTAGACCCCCACCCCCGCCCTAACCCTCCCAACCGAATAGTGTACCAATTTCTAGTCCGATATAGTGATGTTTTGGTGTATTTTACTGCTTATTTTCTCATATAATGAAATAAAAACTAAAATTGGACCAACTATAGTCGCTAGTGGCAAATACACATATATATGATAATATGACAGTCACAGAAGAAACAGAGCATCGACTCAGCGACACTAGCGGCATTACTCAATATGTTTTAATCAATATTTTTTATTATGCATTAATACATTCTAAAGCGTGCACGGTGCTACTTATAGAAATACATTTCCGTTAAATCTTTATAGTGACTTCATAAAATATTCAAAAAGGACTTAAAACTATAATTAATGCATTTTCCTTCAAGTGACTTACAGGCATCCCCAGTATAGAAAGTTCACACTCCTACATTGATCACCAACGGTAAAATTCATTAGGTTTCGCTTGAAGTTTGCATATTTAGCTCAAGGAATGTATTACTTATTTCATTTAAAATATGAACATATCTTTGCATAAATTATGGCATCATGCGCCCATTTAGGTCGGCCAAGAGTTACAATAAAACTAAACTTTAAGATGAACACTACTAACACTGATGTTTACGGTAATACCGCTATATTAATTGACATGTATAAAGTTTATGTTTGTGAAGCGGGAAAGTAAAAATACATTGATCACAGTGGGTTTGAAATTAACACACACTATTCAAAGGCTAACAATTAACATGTGATATCAAGGAAGTAGACTCGACTATACGGATGTATAAACTGATCTGTTTATAACTTTATATGATAGTTCAATGTTGACAGTAACCGAGCTAACTCCTAACATGGACGATAGAGTGAATGCACTAAAGTAATTGTTTTCAAAGTTCATTACACATCTGGAGTCATGTTTTATTTTCTGTAACTTGTACAAAGGTATAAGAAACAATTTTGAAAGTGTAATGCTTAGACGTTTGGAAACTTAAAACATGCAATCAGTGAGATTGGTCTGTTTCATTTTTGTGTTGTATGTTCAGTCAGTTTCGTCATTTCGTATCGGAGCGTTTAATGTACAGATCTTCGGAAAATCAAAGATGAACAAGCCAGAAGTCGTTAACGTCCTAGTCGAGATCATCTCACGTTATGACATTATACTTATACAGGAGATACGTGATGCAAGTGAAGAGGCTATCAATAAACTGCTTGAGCTCGTTAACGAGAACGATCCAGGTGGAAACTTTGCCATGCAGCTGAGTCCACGACTGGGGCGCACAAACAGTAAGGAACAATACGCTTTCCTATATAGGGAGAGTAATGGAATACACATCCAGGGAGTGTACGTTTACGACGATGGCAACGAAACATTGAGTACAGTCAACAACACCGTGGACACATTTGAAAGAGAACCTTACATCATATGGTTTAGCTCCGACAGAACTGTCCTGAAGGAGTTTGTCCTTATTGGCGTCCATGTGGCACCTGGGGATGCAGTCGCAGAAATAAACCACCTGCAGGATGTTTTCGCTGATGCTAAGCAAAGATGGAACATCGACGACATAGTCGTAATGGGCGACTTGAATGCTGACTGTTCGTACGTGCCACAAAAATATTGGGCTAATATTCCGCTAAAGCACGATCCTTCCTACGTGTGGCTTATTCCCGACGACGACGACACGACTGTATCAGACTCTGACTGTGCTTACGACAGATTTATCATGACTGGTGAACAGTTTATCGAAAACCATGTGAACGGGAGTACCACAGTTTTCCGGTACGATATTGAGTATGGGCTCAACGAATCTCTTTCATCCGCCGTTAGTGATCATTATCCCATTGACTTTTTACTTAAAGAAAAGAAGATCTGTAGCGATGGGGCAAGTCTTGTGGGAACACATGGGAACTATTTGTTCACTGCGCTAATTCTTTTTTATTTTAAATTTTATTAAATGTGGTTTACTTGTTCCAATAGCGTTTAAGCCTATTGCCGGGTGATGTCGGTGTCTACTCTTGTTTGAGGTCCTGCTGAAATGTTGTGTTTGGACTTGAATCAGGAGTATATATGTGATATTTATAGTAAACATATCGAATAAAACTGTACATTGTCAATGTTGTGGTCCTACTGAAATGTTGTGTTTGGACTTGAATCAGGAGTATATATGTGATATTTATAGTAAACATATCGAATAAAACTGTACATTGTCAATGTTGTCGTATGTTTCATTTTTGACTGATGTTGACTTTTTATTCATTTTTACATGTCTCTGTTTTAATTTTTGAAATATCTTTTGAGCAAACAATAATGAACAAAAATATCCACACTAGTAAACTTTACATTGGTATAAATTTTATAACAATCTTATTAAATATTTAGTTTGTATCAATTGACGAATGTTTTCCGGAAACGCAAAATAACGTTTACTTGTTGCAGCCCAATATTTCAGAATGAGGTTGAAAAAAAAACACATCTGGCGATATAAATAATATTTGTTTTTTTTATTATTATATAAAGTCGGTGGAGCGTCTGCTTCAAACAAGTGCATTTTGTCAAAAGATATAACGCGCCCATGTGTACCGGATGTAAAAGACGAAAAGGAAGCATTAGGTTTCAAATTTGAATACATCGTTGAGCCAACACTGAATACTGTAAGAATGGCGGTTAAAAAAAGGGTTAAATCCCGAGTACTTCCAACGCCTGAACAAAAGGCAACTACCTTGAAACTGGCTTAACACGTTCAGGTCGGTTATTGTATTCGGATTCCTCAGAGTATTTCCTTTATGGGTGAAATATTTTGAAATATCTTTATATTAAGAGCTTCCCCAACACACACATACAGATTAAGAGGGTGAAATGTGAAATGACGGCTAGAAACGATAGGCATATTCTACGTGTATGAGCATATGATAAAACAAAATATGTCAGGATAACAATTTACAATTACATTACCAGAAATTGAAAGTGATAACTAAGTGACTTAATTGAGTGTAAGGAACTTTCCTTGAAATTCATTGAAATTGCCGTTTTTGTTCGAGTTTTTAATAATAAAATCGGAACGAACATGAACTTTTAGCACCGTGACTACGTGTTTTTAAAATGTAAGTCAATGTACACCAGTTGGAACAATAACTGCAAGAGGCTCAGCGAAATCAGTTCAAGTCGCTCAATCGGCGCGTGCCGGTGTTCCGTTGTTAAAAGTACTAATTATATATAGATATATATGTTTAAATTTATCCAATCTAGGTAATACATAACCTAACCTGAGCTAATTTAAGATATCAATAGTATTTCATGGTATCGCCATTTGCTTGATATTTGCTAAAACTATGCTATTGCTTGATTTAGGAATATTAAAAAAATCTGTGACCTTTGTGGAACGCCAAATCTACATAAATTCAAATATTTCACGAGCTCTTCTAAGAATAAGAGACGTTTTTAAATACTTAGAGACATCTTCAAATTAATTGAAGGGCTCTTTTAATAAATTCAAATACATTGAAGACTCCTTTATTTCATTTAAAGAGGTCTCTTATAGTTTGACGATATCATTATATAATCATTGCAAGCAACAATTCAATTGTTGCTCTCACTAATTGAATTGTTAAGATCTTCAAATTAACTGAAGAGAGTTATTATTCAATTAATGAGGGCAACAAATGATCTGGACATAGCTCCAATTCCGTACATATCCACAATTCTTTTAATAATTGTCGCAAACAAGGATGATATGAAGGATACCGAGTTTAATTTGAAAGAAATGAGCATAAAACACAGTATTTCTACCTTAGGAGACTATAGTAGATCACAGTAAATCTTTTATCATTCACCAATCATTTAATATGTTTGCGCTTTATGCTATTAAATACACGGTTACAATCTTGTAATTAGAAGTTAATAATTTCCATAAATGCATTATTTAGTAAGTAGTTTAAGGTTTATCAGTCAAAAATTATGTTCGTTATACATGTGTATGTATTGATTTTGAATAATAGTGTCACTTTAATGAGCTCTATAATTCAATTGTTTAGAGCATTACTTCAGGTAATTTTTAAATAACAATATATAAAATTGATTTGGAGATGTGTCCAATTGAACGAGGGGGTTGATTTTGGAGAGCTCTACAATTTAACTGAAGAGCTCTTTATTTCAGTTGATTTGGAGATATCTTTAATTGAAAGCTCTCTTAATGAATTATAGAGGTCTCTATGTTGAATTGATGGTATCATTACTTCGATTAGAGCCCTCTTTAATTAATTTGAAGAGCTCTTCTTATATTTGAGTTTATGTAGATTTTGCGTTCTCCAGACCTTGAATCTTTAACCTACGTTGCATGTGACACACACACACGTGGTGAATATGGTTGTGGTCTGTTAAATTTGGTCCATGTTCGAAGTTACCGGGAACGCACAAAATAAGAATACCAGTGGCATGTAGGCTAATAATCCAGTTTGTGACCTTGACATTGCACCTACATACATTTACACATACATGTTGTACGCAACAAGCGGTCTTCTTATCGTAAAAAATTGTAAATATACAATTATATTAAATTATTGCTGACCGCCATTTACTTGCAGAGCAGACACGAGTTTCAGGTCACTTTAGTATCCATGACCCTGGATTGTATCCAACAGATCGGTTTCCTGTAGTGGAACATGTGTCAAATTATATTGAATTCAGTTGACCGCTTTTGATGTTATCTAGCTTCGTTAGACAGAAACTCATGACTATATTGAGAAGTGACCATCTTGAAATGCTGTCAACTTTAAAAGACTGTGTCATCATTTTATCCAAATCAAATTCAGCTCCAATTTAAAATTGAGATTGCACTAAAACCAATCTAATCTGATGGAACGTTAAACCTAGCTGTAATCAGTAGCATCAACCTAGTGGAACAAGAGCACAGCAAGCAGACATCAACGCCCATCATTTAGGGGCATAACTGGACTATCATTATTATTAATGCCCAAGTTATTGTCCTTAATAACAAAATATGAATATCTTTATGAGCGTTATGACCACGGTTCAAGTTTTCGCAGAACAACACCCATTATATGGCTCTATTTCATCATATGTAGGAGATAACAAACGTCAAACGACGCTACATATTTCAATGCAATTATTTTATTCATGTATCAGAATATTACACATTGTACAAAGTCCGAGTTTAAACCAACAGAATGATCTAGGCATTCTTCATTCATATGGACAATTTTGACAAAACCTGGGAAACCACTAACGAAAGTTCTCTGTTCATCACAGAAAAAACATAATAAAGAAACAATGTTTATGTTATAAATAGTAGCACAAGAATGGCGTATAACAATACCATATCATAAAATGTAGCTGTGTGAAAAAAATCAATTAAAAAAAATATCACACACTTAAGATTTCAATGCCACTTCAAATGACTGTTTAAAACCAGTTTAATAGTTTATATTTTATCAAGCAATAGCTCATGTGTTTCTTTATATCTATCAAGTAGGGTAGAATAACATATCATAACTTACATATATTAACCATTCACAATACCTTCAGGGAATAAACCACCTCCTCATTAATAGAACATAAAATTGTACCTCTTTTTATAATCTATTCAGACATAACAATTCCAGTAAATCAATATTTTGTCTGGTAAAGATACCTACAGATAATCTACTCCACCATTATGAGTGATCTACATAGTCTCCATCACACAACATTCTGTACATAACACTTCTCCAAAATAATAGTCAAAAGAAACAATGAAGTGTCTAACATCTATAAGTACCATTACTTTGAAAGTCCAATCAACATGTTGAGAAGTTTAAAATGGTAGAGATAGGAAAGTGAAGATCAGATGACAGTAGACCGCGATGTCGAAGTGACGACTGTTTGTATGAAGTTGTCCACATCTGGGTACAATCAAGAAATACAACACACACGTACACGAGCACTGCCAGCGCCTCACTCCAGGGCTGTCACATGACCAGCTGCCACATGTCCAGCTACGTGTCATTCCAGTTCCAC
This sequence comes from Mya arenaria, assembly GCF_026914265.1. Lineage (NCBI taxonomy): Eukaryota > Metazoa > Mollusca > Bivalvia > Myida > Myidae > Mya > Mya arenaria. Next base: position 57,684,859 of record NC_069123.1, read on the forward strand.
ATCTGTAACAGAGGCAACATGGATGTATTCTGTTTATCATTATTACATGTTCATGTTTCTGTGATTTGCATTTGTCTATTTATTTCTTGAATAATCTTCAAATCCATGCAAATTTGTGATATTTCTTATTACGAAATATTTCACAGATTGAAAGCTCCAAACAATATAACCTTTAAACACTTTTAATAGAAATATATTTTTTTGGTAGTTATGCTGCAATAAAAACAAAATAAAAAACAAAATCACAACAGACTATTTGAGAGGCTTAAGTATTGACATACAGGTGTTTTCTGGCGGTCATCCGGGTTGGAGGTTTCCTGTGTGCTCCACATGCTCTGCAGATTATCCCCAGCCCCGTTACCAAACCCTGTAGACTGGTAGGGCCCCACCCCATTGAATAAAGTCATCGGAGGGAGGCCAGAACTCTGAAAACAAAACAGGTTTGTTTAACATTAAGCCTCCTGATCGTCAGAAACCACAACAGTTTGGAATATATTCCTTTGATTCTTTAACAGTAAAATAATTCATGAATAGCATTTTTTTTTTTTTTAATCTTTTAGGTTCAGTTCTGTCAATTTCACAAAATATTTCAGAATTGCTTTCCACATCAGTAATCTTAGTACAAACAAAGATTAATCTGCACTCACCTGGACATACTGTGGGAAGCCTTGGTCATTCAGGTCATCTGAAGGCCCTGGACTCTGAGAGTCGAGACCCATGCTCCGCCCCTCTCCCCCCGATGTAGCCATTGTACTGCCAGCTATTACAGACGTCGAGATCACGGACGTCTGTAGGGATGCACTGCTCACCACTGGCGAACCAATCTTTGGATTCCAGTCCATGTTCAACTCTGAATTTTTTTTTAAATGAGCTGTAGATTCGGTATTAATCATATTATGTTCATGCATTTACTATATTTTATCTTTTGAAGTTTTCAACTGATGAAAGATCCTTTTGACACAAAAAAAAATGTAAAGAAAAGGTGAAATTACAGTTCAAGATAGGAATCATATATGTAGCCATCCATGCAAGATGGAACTGTGTACACCAAATGAACATACGAGGCTGAAAGTTCCAGAAGGCATCCCCATAGTCAGTTCCAGGGATTCCAGACACTGGGCCTATTGGCTTCCTGACTGTCCGTTCTCCACCAATGGGTCTGGGCTGGCGCCTGTCCTCCATACCCGGCCGGATCATCTCTGACATGGGCGGGGTGGGGGCTGTAACAGGAGACGGCGCTCGCGGGGGACCAATAGGGGTTGGGCTAGGACCTTCTGTTACAACAAATGTAAAAATATGAGTATGCATCACATTTGAGGATAATTGTTATGAGATGAGACCTGAAAAGAGGCTCATGAGGGCCTATAATATATCACCTTCAACAAGAATCAATCAGTAAACATTATGTTTCACAAAGCACAAGAACTACTACAATATTACACAACTCTGTACAAAGTTGTCTTTTTTGCCAGGCTGCAGCATTTCAAGGGCAATAATCCAGTCATACATGGGCAGATCTGGCTGGTTTAAGAAAGGAACTGAGCTATCACGGATATCTAATTACTAAGTTTGATCAAGATTAAATCAAAATTGAAGACTGAATCTCATTCACAAGTAGTAGCCTTTGGCCATTAGAGCTAATGAAAAATTGATATTGTGATAATTGCAGCCTTTGCAAAAACTACCATATCTGCTTAAGATGATCCACTTTAGACTATTAAAAGGTACAATAACAAATTTACATAACAATACATAAAATCACCCAAAATGCAAGGCAATCTAACCTCTTGGAAGCATGCCACCAACTGATGGAGCACTGCTTGGCCGGCCCTGTCCTGGAAGGGGAGAAAATGGTCTCGGCACCATGGGTGATGTGAAGTTTGGACCGAGGCCGGGACTGCTGGGAACTTGACTCTGTACAGCTGACAGCTGGTGCATCAGGTTTGCCATGTTCTGGAAAAGCTCCTGCTGGTTGGTTGGCATTCCACCCATGGTGTCTCCAGCCCCTGGGATAGGACTTCCACTGGAAGGGGGGAGGTTACCCATCTGGGGACCTCCTGGCCCACCCCCAGGACCAATACTGCCAATTACAGACATCAACTGCTTGGCTAGCTCCTGGTTGTACATGGGGGGCATTTGGAACCCTGGTGAGCTGGAAAATGGTGGCGGGGCACCTTGGCCTGGGAATGGACTGCTCCCACCATGCAGTGACCTAGAGGTGAAATCTGGGGCATTTGGATTTAAAGAACTTGAGATTTTTGGCAGTGTCATTGGTTGGTTCGGAGTTGTGTACTCTTCCTTCTGTAACAACGTAGGATCAAAGCCGGAACTGTTTGATCGTGGTGATAGACCTGCAGTGCTGGACTGGCTGGACCTTGGAGACATATTGGGACTCTGGTTGCTGTAAGCTGGCTGAGAGGGACCAACCCCCGGGAATCCTTGATTGTAACCGTGTAAAGCTTGCATTCCCATGTCCATGAACTGATTAGGCATAGGGAACATCGCCCGGAATGCTGGGTTCATGTCTTGCATTGGTGTGGGCATTCTTGGTCCAGCACCAGCTGGTGGCTTGAAACCTGGGGCCTTTGCCTGAAGTGCTGCGTCTGGTGATGTTGGATCAAGCATCGGATTTGAAGACATCGAGGACACAACACCCGCAGCAGCTACACTGGCAAAGTTCATCCTCTCATTTATATCATCTTTTTTTCCAAGAAAGTGCTCTGTTGCATTGCTGAAGAGATTGTTGAATGGTGAAAATTCTCCTGAAGAGGACATATTTAGATTGGAGTTGGCGGACGTCACAGTGTGTGTTGTAATAGTAGTTGTAGACTGGTTTGGAACAATTGGTAGTGGCTGTAGATCGTGTTTATTCTGACCAGATGATGATGGTCTCTGTAAGACCTTGACAGTGCCCGGTACAAGCCTTGCAGCAGCTCCCCCTCTACCCTGTTGTGCCTGTTGTTGGCGGCCCTCCTGGCGCATATTGAAGGTGGGCGGGCTGGAAGGTGATGGTCCAGGCATGGTCGACATTGTTACCTTTGTGTTTCCTACACCTGGGGTACCAAAGCCCATTCTTTTTCCATCTCCTGAAAACAGTTGTCTGGTGACACCAGACTTATCAATTGGAAGTGGACCATTCATGGAGCCACTTGGGACTGAATATGGTGCCACTGCCTGGTTCTTTCCGGTGCTTCTCCTAGGGGAGACAGACCCTGGGGCAGGTGAGGTCCCGCCCCAAGCCATGCTTGGACTGGGTACACTGGATGTCGAGCTCTGCCCCTTGGACTGATTGCTGTTCAGTGCTGCCTGTTGTTGCAGCCTGGGGGCCAGTGTCTTGCTGGGCTTCTGGCTCCCACCTCCTCCAGATGTATGTCCCTGTGAGCTAGGCGTTGGCTGGGGATTGTCATTGGGTGGGATGAAGTACAAACTCTTGTTCTCCACCTGGCTAGGAGTGGGCTTTTGCTTGGATTTTGGGATGATCTCAGCCAACTCCTTGTCTGGGTCTGTGATGAGGGCCGTGATGAGGGCATGGGCCTGCCGTGTGGCTTCTGCTGAACCCCTAATAAAGAAAATGATCACTTGGTCAAATACCGGCTACATACATAATTGAACCTAGCAAATCTAATGACAGTTCTTGTGAGATTATACAAACTGTCAACAAAGAAGCCTAATTTTCACCGATGTTAAACTAAGTTTTGATACAGTATACAATTCTTTTAAAGAGTTTTCACCACAAAATGCACGTTGATGGCTTATTAAGAACCAAATGAAAAACAAGAGCTGTCACAGAGACAGCGCGCTCGACTATTCCGCCGCTTTTCAGTGTAAGGATTGAAAGGGGAAACATGCATGGATCACTGTTAGATTAGATTTCAATGCAATACATGATGTGTGGAGATATTAACATATATGTGATAACATGTAAAACTTTAACCAGAATTTCTAAGTCGCATAATAAAGGGGCAAAAATTATATAATATGAAAGATAGAGTTATGTTACTTGATTAAATAAGAAGGTTAAATGGTTGGGAGCCTGTGTGTAAAGTTTCAATGCAGTACATGATGTATTTGCTGAAGCATTGACTTAAAAGTGGTTATATGCAAAACCGTAACCAGAATTTCTAAGTCAAATAAAAAAAGGGGCCATTATTTGCATTAACTGCAGAATAGAGTTATCTAACTTGGATAATTAAGTAGGTTGGATGGTTGAGTACCATTGTATCAAGTCTCAATGCAATACCTCAAGTAGTTGCTGAGATATTAACCTATGTGTGCTTGCACGCAAAACCTTAACCAGAATTTCTAAGTCAAATAATAAAGGCCTATTATTTGCATTAAATGCAAACTAGAGTGATCTAACTTGGTTAATTGAGTAGGTTGGATGGTTAAGTACCATTGTATCAAGTCTCAATGCAATACCTCAAGTAGTTGCTGAGATATTAACCTATGTGTGCTTGCACGCAAAACCTTAACCAGAATTTCTAAGTCAAATAATAAAGGCCTATTATTGGCATTAAATGCAAAGAAGAGTTATCAAACTTGGTTAATTAAGTAGGTTGGATGGTTGAGTAGTCAGTACCATTGTATAAAGTCTCAATGCAATACCTCAAGTAGTTGCCGAGATATTAACCTATGTGTGCTTGCAGGCAAAACCTTAACCAAGGGGTGACGCCGACGCCGACGCTTGGGTGAGTAGTATAGCTCTCCTTATTCTTCGAATAGTTGAGCTAAAAAGGACAACCCATAAGGCCTAAAAAAAAAATTGTTTGGTTAGGGTTACATCCTTAAAAAAAATAGGTAGGGTAGGTAGGCTTTTTATTTTTTTTAATTTTTTTTTTTTAATTAGGTTTTATATAAGAATATAATTTTCATCATTGGAGAATGGTGTTAAAGCCATCTTCTGTGCAAGCATTTAAGGTTTAAACTTAATATTAAAAAGCAATTAAAAAAAAAACGAAATATATATTTATTTATTTTTTTTTTTTTTAGTTTTTCATTTTTTTGTTCAAACTGACTATAAAAACGGTAGGGTCGGCGCCTATTCCATAGGTAGGGTCGGGTAACCCGAACCATATGTATTTTTTTTTTAGGCCTAAATTAAAAGAATGAAACATGTTTTTTTTCTATCTGTTATTTTTATGATATAGTGCCTAATTACACACTTTATTAAAGATAAAAAAAGTGGAAATGGCCAGTATTACGATGATCCATGTTCAGAGTACAAGTACATGTCTCTTCCAAAACTAATTCAAACTTCCTGAGTACTCGTACTCCAATCGGAAGATTACTCCAGTATTGATATTACTAATTGTTACTTTCCCTTATTTATAAACACTTTAAAAAGATCCATTAAGTTAGTTAGCACATTTTACCTAAATGACCATCTTTGATGCCAAATTATCTTAACATAAATGAGGACTTACTTGATGGTGATTGTCCTTTCTCCAGATCCCTTGTTTTTCTCAACATCAATATTCGCGCCAGAAACTTCTCGAATCGCATTGATGTTACTTCCCCCGCGCCCAATCACCCGACTTATAGCTGAGGCAGGAACCTGGACCTTTTTCGACCTGAAAACATTTTCAATTGAGATGCAAACCACACCTTTGACCACATGTATATTCAATAGACAGGTGTTGAATTCAATGTTTATGATTTTTTCCAAAAACTTTCTGACAACACCATGGCCACTATTTTTGATTGGCTACCATTCTAAATACCAAGACCTCCATTTATTGTCAAAATTTACACTGTTGAATACAAAATGAGTATGATCTTGTCTGTAATTAGAATCAAGTAGTGTGTTTATTACAACTAGAACTCTGCGAGTTGGATGTGTCGCCTGATGAATTATCTACTGTTGACATTATAGCTGTAAGATTGGCATTTTATACATTTATAGACATTGATGTTGCCATTTAACTTTCAAGTGTAGGTGGCATTTGAACTGAAGGTAACAGCGTTAAGCTGGACAAAAATTAACAACGAAAACTTACAATAAGCCATAACTCTAAAAATATGGAAGCAAGAGTTACAGTTCTTGTGCACTGCACTTGCCCTCAAAGAGATTTATCTACCTATTAAGTTTCAGGTTGATACCTCTGTTGATATGCCCCTGACAAAATTCAAGCTTGAAAATTAACAAAGGGCAATAACTCTAAAAATATAGATGCAACAGTTACTGTTCTTGTGCACTGCACTTGCCCTCCATGAGATCTATCTACATATGAAGTTTCAAGTTGATACCTCTTATATTCTAGAAGATATGCTTTGAACAAAACTTTAAGCATGAAAATAAATGAAGGGCAATTACTCCAAAAATATGGAAGCAAGAGTAACAGTTCTTGTGCTCTGCACTTTCCCTCAATGAGATCTATCTACATATGAAATTGTAAGTTGACACCACTAATAGTTTACGAGATATGCCCCGGACAAGCGGAAACAGGACAACCGCCGCCACCGACAAAAGTAACCCCTATATGCCACCTCTTCACGCGACACAAAAAATAAGTTTCTTCATTTTGTAAGTCTCAAAATAATTGTTCAAAACAAGTTCTAAATTTCTCCTTGGGCATGTGCTTATTGTTCATAAACCTATTTGATAATATGATCTGCCCTCCACACGCAAGCACTTACTTTCTGATGACTTCCTTCCATCCATCCTCCTTCCTTTGTCCACGTTTTGGGCTGTTGACAAGGGCCTGGCTCGCCTTCACAGACAACAGGGACTGGTTCCCACTTGACTCACTCTGGGCCTTCTCATACGGGGTCTTCTCTCTGGAATATAAACATGGCATTGAAAAACATTGAATCATTGTCTTTTTTTACAAATTGCTACTATAATGGTGTTTTTTTTAAAACACATTAATTTCCCTTGCATACGTTACTTATACTTATTTTGGATCGCATGTACATAATGAACACCATCAACATTGAATTGGTCAAAGCAGTCAATGCATATTTTATGAATTTCTATAATTCCAGATACATTTAACAACAATTTCAGAAATGTAATTTACTCACAAATTAATACATGTTAAAGCATATACAACAGAAATTGTTCTTACAAAATGACAATCCTAAACTAATAACACTTACGGTTGGGGACCTTTAGGTTTCTCAGTCTTCCTTATTTTTTCCATGTCTCGGTCAGAAATTGATGGGAGGTTGCCAAAGTCATCCAAATCACCAATGGCTGCAACATATATGTCATAATTACTACTAAAGTCATCAAATATATTTGAGAATTTAAAACATAGATAATAAAATACTTAAAATACCAATTTCATAATTATTACTTATCAGTCTTAATACAGAACTGCATGTCGAATGAATTCACAAACAAGACAGACCAACATCAGTATGTTTGAATGCAAGAAATATTTATGCGGATTTACTATACACTATTAAATGCTAACCGGTGACAGAGCTATCTTTCTCTCCCTTCCTTCGCCTACCAATTGCCGCCCTTCCAGCCTGGCCCTCTGTCACCTTCTTCCCCACACTGGTCGTGATCTCCTTGTCCCTTTCGCGGCGATTTTTCTTATTCTTCTTGTTCTCTGTACGTGAACTCTCTGTCTTATTGTTACTGATGGACAGGGCATTTTCAGGATTATTGACCCTCGGGTCCTGATTCTCATCCTGGGTGACTCTATCCTCCTCCACATTATTCATCTCAGACTCATTCTTGCTTCCGCGCTTCTCAGACTTCTTAGGTCGCCCTTTCGATTTGGAGTAAATGGGCTCAGTGGAGGTCGGTAGTGTTAGACCTGTGAAAAAGATGGGAACCGTAAATATCAGAACAAAAGTTAAAAGGCCAAAATGAAGGATCAATTACAACAGTTTTAATTTATATGTTCTATGTGTATGAAGTTCAATCGAAATGCACCAACCAATAAACCAGTGGCTAGAAAAATGACTTAACACATGATTTTGCACTGACTGGTATAGGGCATATGGCCCATATAAAACTCTACATACCAAGTGTGGAGGTTGTGGTAGCAGTGGGTGGTTCCAGCACCACCTCTTTCTCTTCCTTCTCTATCTTGACTTCACTCTCCTGCGGCACACTATCTTCTGACTCGGGCTCCGGGCTCGAGTTCTTACTGAGGCTGAGAAAATAATTATGAAGACCTTAAAACATTCTATCAGACATCATATTTGTGTTTAGAAATATATACGTAAGTGATCATATCAAAGCAAAATTATTAATATTGTTTGGGACAACCTGGAGGCACACTGCTTCCACAATGCCTGCTCATTTCCCACTGATCTACTACATGCCAGTATCTCAACTTTATTATATATTATAAACATGACAAGTTTATCTATGAGCTCATGTTAATCAACGCAAAATAACTAGACAGCAGACAGCATACTCCGACAAGCAACAAGTTGAAATTTGCAATAAAGTCCATGTTCTTATCAAATTTAAATGTATAGTAATGTTCATGCATGTGCCCGGGCACATCAATATCTCACTGTTAAGATAGTAGACAATCCCTGTCATCTGTCATTTCAATCACTTAGACTTCAAACACCTGAAATAATAGGTGACCCACCTGTCTTGTTCACCGTCCTTCGAACCTTCCTGCTTCTTGTTCTTCTTCTTGTTTTTCTTCTTCTCACGTTTCTTGGCAGCTGCTGCTTTGCGACTCTCTTCCTCTTGTCTCTCCTTGTCAAGCTCCTCGAGAAGATTCTTCGCATTCTTGAAAGCCTCCGCCGCCTGGCGCTCCTTTGCATGCACGATGATCTCAAAACACTGCTGACATTTCTTCTGCAGCTCCTGAAAAAATATAGGCATTTGAATTTTTCAAATCATGATCTTTCATGGACACATTTGTGATCTTCAATATGTAACAGTACTTGAGACAAACTTTCAACTGTGCTTGTTTTATTGAAATTTATGTAACTATCATCAAATATTTCACCTTGAAAAGTTTGGAATAATGATATTAAATGTATTGTCCTGAACAACTTTCTCAAAGTTACCTTATCTGCAACAGTAGCAATGTATCTTGAGAGCTCAGTGTCGGACGGAAACTGGCTGACATGTTTCACCATCCACTTCACCACCTTGATGTGCCCCTTGCGGAAGGCTGCCATGAGACAGGAGACCTTGCGGTTGTCCTGGCTGTCAATGTCTGCCCCTGCTGTGACAAGTAGCTGGACCACGTCCAAGTGTCCACCTGAAACACAGGCACACTTTATCATGTAGGAAAAGTAAGTTATACATGTATGTAATCTGTATCTTAAAAGATCATTTGCCTTTTAACATGTTTAAATATCCACTAAACTGTACAAATGACACCGCCATTACAAAGGGCCTTCAGAAACCACACTTGAACAGAACAACTGAAGAATAAGGAAATGTTTCTCACCGTTACAAGCTAGCCAGAGAGGTGAATTCCCTTTCTTGTTCTTAACATCAACAGCTGAATGCCTGGACAGAAGGAGTTCAACAAACCGATAATGCCCCTTATCTGCAGCAATGGTAAGGGCAGTATCTCTTGATGACGGCACGGGCGGGGCATTCACATCCCCTCCCTTGTCCAGAAGCACACGCCCTACCTCCACATAACCACCAGACGCTGCTTCCATCAACGGTGTCAAACCAGTCTACAACAGTTGAAAACTTTTTTATTCTTTGAATGTTCAACTACTTTCAACATTTATTAAATAATATAAAATATTTAATCCAAGTAGTTAGATTTCTGACTTCACACAATAATAAGGAAGAGATACTCTTATTACAATAATAAGCAAGAAAGACATACAATGATTTGTTCTTACCTTTGCCCTGTGTTCAATGTTAGCTCGCCTATCAACCAGGAGACTGACCACCTCATGCCTGCCCTGAAAGCAGGCGAGGGTGAGTGCTGTGTTCCTGTTTGTCTCAATCTGGGCATTGATGTCACTGCCCATGTCCAGGAGGAGTTTCACTGCTGCAGTGTGACCGTTCATGGCCGCCAACATCAGAGGAGATATACCAAGCTTGCTTCCAGTCCTGAGAATTAAGAGTAAATTGTAATCAAACACCAATCAACTGTTAACTCACTCCAACTTTTTTTTCTTTGATATTAAGATATAGCCTTCAAAAATCATAGTAAAATTGTATCTATACCACAAAGTTAATAATAATTTTAGAAAGAAAAACATAATGACATTTAATATAGTTTTATATAGTTATACCTGGAATTGATTTCGGCCCCATGTGAAAGCAGAAGCTTGATGATGTTGACAAATCCTCCTGAGGCAGCTAGACTGAGGGGAGTGTAGTCAGAGACATTACGGTGTTCCTTGTTGGCTCCTCGACAAAGCAACAACTCAACAACCTGTGGATATAATGTTACAAAATTTCAAGGGTTCATTTTATGAATTCAAATATTTCGAATTTAAGAAATACATAACAGTGATAACACTAAACAGACTTTCAGACATAGATCAAAAACTTAAACCTGAAGAATGCATCCAACAAACAATTTTTCATTTTTGAACCTTAAATAACAATATCAGTGAAATCAATAACATAGATCATGTGTTTCTACCTCGTATCTACCCCCGGAGCATGCGAGGGAGAGGGGCGTGTCCTTGGTCCTCTCAGACTGAGCCTCTATATCTGCTCCATTCTCCAGAAGTATCTCAACAACATCCGTGTGACCCGCAGTGGCAGCCAGGATCAGGGGGGTGAAACCTATCGACAGCGAATAATGGTGTGTCAAAATATAAGGTTTGGAAATCTAACCTGTTAATCAAGCAGTACACAAACAGCAGCATCAAATTCTTTTCAATTCATACATAAGTGTCTTGTATAGACAATATACACCACTAAAAGTGGAAAAAGCAGTGTATATTCATTTTAGAATTATTTTTCAAACATCTGCAGTTCATTTTTACCAAAACCTTAATTCAGTCTGAAACAATAGGTCACTAGCCAGAGCTGGACTACATTGTTTGAAATAAAAGCAAGGGTGACCATATACATTATTTCTAGCAAAAAACACCATCCATTCAACCCTGATAAATATTTGAGACTGCTTATTGCTCACTAGAAGTCTTCATTTACAGTTTTATCACAGAAGCAGCTCACCTTTCTTATCCCGATGTTCAATGTCCGCTCCCTTGTTCAGAAGCAAGGTGACTAGCTCTGAATGTCCACCAGCACAGGCTAACGTAAGAGCAGTATCATGATTACTCTCCGTCTGTGCATCCAGATCAATGGGTGTATACAGTGGTGAGATACTATCCGGTGATGCAGGGGATGGATTGGGCGTCAAAGGTGTAGAAGGGGGCGGTGTGACAGTCTCTATGTCAAGAATCTTTGACTCTGGGTTGATCTGTGACATGGGCAGGAGGGACTTGGTCTTCCGCTGGGCAATGGGCTTGGAGGCTGTGCTCGAGGTCACCACTGGGGGCTTGATGTTCTGCAGCTGTTGTTGCAGGAAGTGAGTCTGCTGCTGCTGTTGTTGTTGCTGTAGCAACTGCTGGTGCTGGAGAACAAAATTGAAACTTGTGTGACGGATACAAGTTTCCAGATAATGTAAAGTTTTGGTGGTTCTAATACTAAGATCCAGCCATTCTTACAAAAATGACATTACTGACCTGTTGTGTAAACATCTGTTGAAACTGTGGGCTGAGAGCTTGGGCCTGCTGCAGCAGAGTCTGGTGTTGCTGCACTGTGACCTGTACCTGCTGTTGGGTGGTAACTATCAGCTGCTGCTGTTGTTGCTGCTGTACCATCTGCTGTTGCACCATCCCACCAGCACCAACCTGCTGCAGCTGTTGTGGAGTGAACTGCTGCTGGGAAATCACCTGTACAGGAAAAAATACATGGTACATGCCTTTTTTCTCGGTAAAATTGGCATTCTGAAAACATTAACATGTGGGATGCCTAGAAAGAGGCCTACTGGTATGACAAATGTTTGTGAATTAATTAATTGACCATGCAAGTTAGTTATACACTGAACTATCTAGATGTTAAGCTCTTTACTGACAATTAAAAAGTAAAACAAAACACTTCCAATAGTTTTTAATCCATTTCCTTAAACTGACACTTAAGGCCACACCAAATTTAACCACCTATTTTTAAAAATAAAATAAACAGCAATTCTTTCTCTAAACTGCTCAGGTGCTTCCATTACATCCAGGAGTACCATGCATTATTTTGTGCACTTATTTCTAAAACTCGGTAAATGCAACTTTTTAGAAATATAAGCCCGCAGAAAAAGCAATGTGTAAAGGACTCCAGATCCGCAGCAAAATGGATCAGCAATTATTTTTTTAAGCAAACACCTATTATTCCCAGGATAAATGGAAAAAAATGACTGTAAGTCTGATCAATATCTTGACACACTCATTTATAGTTCTAGTTTAACAATGTAACATAAAACTATACAGGGCTAAAACAGTTCTGTAAAATAAATACTCCTTCAAGTACACTTAGAATAGCGAACAGTGATTATTGTTCAAGATTCTTCAAAAAATATCCCGAACAGAGTTACCTGAGTTTATTTACAGTGCATGTATACCGAACGATGCAGTGTTGGTAACCTGTAGCTAACATTGCAATCTTAATGCCTAAATATTTAACATCAACAATAATTTGCCAACACTGTCATTTTCTAATAATTTTTTAACAATTGTTAATCCAAACCTTTATCTGGGTCCTGACCACTTCCGATTAACTGTGTTTATATATGTATATAAAAATATTTTTAGTTTTGCCTGTTTTGCTCCCACTTCTTTTCTATTGACCAAATCAGTCGAACAAAACAATAATTTGGTGCAGTAACAGATTTACTATTTGTTAAAAAAACTTTATATAGGGTTCCTATACCTGGAAGAGGTGTTCCTGCTGTTGGGGTGTAAACTGGAGTTGCGGGAACTGCAGCGTGGTCTGCTGCGCTAACTGCTGAGCCTCCTGTTGTTGTCTCAGGATAAGGTTCTGCAGTGTCTGCCGCTGGTTCTCATTCAGTACAAACGGCTGGTTCAGCACTGTGGCCGGCTGCTGCTGGATGGACGTGGCAACCGCTTGCTGCTGTTGTAATTGCAGTTGTTGCAACTGCTGCTCCAGCTGTTGTTGCTGACTCAGTGTGAGTTGCGGTGGTTTGGCCGGGGCCGGTGTCTGGACCAGGGGTGGTATGGCCAAGGGCTGGGGAAGTGTCAGGCTGGCTGGCAGGCTCGGGAATGGAGACATCAGCTGGTTAGGGCCTGGCAGAGGAGGCCGGGGTGGCTGGATGGCAGCCGCCTGGCTCAACTGGGTGCCTGTAACACAAAGCTTTAATGTAACAATCTGCAAACTTAATAAAATGTTATCAAGATAAAGGTCTGAAAGAATGCAAAATGAGAAATTTATCTAATAAGTTGATATTGCTTTTTAAAGAACAAAATAATGGAAATAGCAGACAAAGGGAAAACTATTTCTCTTCCTAGTTTGTAAACTAACAGACTTTGCTTACCGCCATTTTGAGAATGGACAGGACCATTCGCCAAGGGCAGGCTGGTAGATGTTTTACCAGAGGTATTTCCATTGCCCGGGATCAACTTTTCCAACTCGCCACCTTTCCCTGGTACATTCACAACTCCAGGTAAAGGCTTTTCCGAGGACTCCTTGCTAATATTATTTCCAACTGCAGATGATTTTTCACCTGAGGCAGACTTCACAACATTATTACCTTTTTCATTTCCAGTTTTATTCTCTTTAGTTTCACTGCTTGTAGATGTGGTAACAGTAGGGCTTTCCTGTGTAGTAATATGATTGGAACCATTTTTCTCCACTTGCTTCACAGTTTTACTGGATTGCTTTTGTTTGTCTACAGTCCCTGCTTCATTATTGGAACTTGCTTTGACTTGATCACCACCCGCCTTCAGGGGAACTGCTATGGGTCGTTCTGAGATGTTGGGCTTTATGTTTGGCTTTGAGGTTTCCATGGCAACAGATCTTGGAGGTTGTTTGTCGAGGTTGTTTGCAGGCTCGGGGAGTGATAGGGGTATCGGAGGAGGGGGGAGGGGGATGGATGTTGTACTAGTAGGGGTGGACAGTGAGGTTACAGTCTGCTGACTAGATACGGGCAGTTTCTTCTTTTGAGACTCCAGTTCTTTTTGAAGCACCTGTTTAAAATTAAATGTGATATCAAAAAACATGCAAAAAGAATTAAGCTTGATATTCCTTCATTCAATCATGATCTTTAAGGAAAAACTTTAATCAATATTTTTAATGGTTCCAAAAGTACCTTCAATTCTATTGAATCATAGCTGATTCTGTGTTACTGACTGCACTTACCTGATGTAGTGGTTGCCTATAAGGCTGCAGAACCTGCTGCAGCTGTTGTTGTTGCTGATGCTGCTGTTGCACCGTGATGAGCCACTGCTGCTGGGCTTTCTCTTGCAGCTCCTTCTCAACCTTCTGCAGTTCCTCCAGGATCTGCTGCTTCCGGAGTATCTGCTCTTCACGGGTAGATGTTGTGTTGATCAGTTCTTTAGCCATAACGTTACTGATGATAGCCTCCAGTCGCTCCCCTGCTTTAAGATCAATGGTATCCTCAGGTAAAAGATCAGATATTACTCCATTTTCACTTATCTGGGCTGCTAATTCTCCTGAAGTTGTTAAATTGGATGACTTTGTATTTTTGGTTGCAGGATCAATGTTATGCTGGTTTCCAGTTGCAGATTTTTTCAAAGATTTTTGGACATTTTGCCAGATCTGGTCTCCAGTTTTGGGGCTGATATTGACATCTTTTTCCTGGGCTTTCCTCTTAACAGGTGAGGCCCCATCCATATGCTCACATGTGGCAGTGGTCAGGTTGTTAGGACGCGCCTGATGGGAATCCGGCTCACTGGGAGGGACAATGTTCGCCAGACCATGGATAGGGACACGAGACTGGAATATAGCGAACATATAACTCATCGACATGTTCACATCTTATGTGTTCAATGCGTTTAGAGCAAACACCGATCATATATGTAAACAAACCTCAAAATGTCTAAATAAAAACATGTTAAACATATTTCTGGCCAAAAATAACGAACATTAACAAAAAGATAGATGTGAACAATAGGCAATTTTTTTTATGTGTCCATTGTATAGCTGTGTCATATTTTTGTAGTTATGAACATTTTATCTACAGAATTATGGCTGCCAAGAAAAATGTTAACATACAAGAGATGTTTGTCAAACATTATGCCCCCTGAGCGCCAAGTTGCCAGAAATATTTGGACAATTGAATGAAATATGCATGGACTGAAATGACAGCTGATTTGTCATTGGATGCATATGAGGCAGGTCATCTACTGGTCATACCTAATCTTCATGTCAAGTTTGATGACCATAGGTCCGGGAATTGTTGAGTTATCACTCGGACAAGCTTTGGTCTTCCAACAGACCGACCGACATGTGCAAAGCAATTATATAACCCCTCTGCTTCGAAGGGGGGCATAATTAAACTAGATGTTCACTGAAAACTGATACTTCAACTCATGCATTTAGTGACATATAAATTTCTACTGTCTACTATATAAGAAAATAAAATATGGACAATAAGAAAACCTTTTTTCAGCTTACAGTCACACTGACCTTGACCTTTGACCCACTGACCTCAAAATCAATAGGGTTCATCTGCTGGTCATGACCAATAAGCCTACCTAGTATGAGGTCCCTGGGTCAAAGCGTTCTCAAGTTATTGATCGGAAACCGTTTTTCATGTTAAGGTCACACTGACCTTGACCTTTGACCCACTGACCTCAAAATCAATAGGGTTCATCTGCTGGTCATGACCAATACACCTACCAAGTATGAGGTTCCTGGGTCAAAGCGTTCTCAAGTTATTGATCGGAAACCGTTTTTCATGTAAAGGTCACACTGACCTTGACCTTTGACCCACTGACCTCAAAATCAATAGGGTTCATCTGCTGGTGATGACCAATACACATACCAAGTATGAGGTTCCTGGGTCAAAGCGTTCTCAAGTTATTGATCGGAAACCGTTTTTCATGTAAAGGTCACACTGACCTTGACCTTTGACCCACTGACCTCAAAATCAATAGGGTTCATCTGCTGGTGATGACCAATACACATACCAAGTATGAGGTCCCTCGGTCAAAGCGTTCTCAAGTTATTGATCGGAAACCATTTGGTATTCCGACCGACCGACAGACAGACAGACAGACAGACAGACAGACAGACAGACCGACCGACATGTGCAAAACAATATACCCCACTTTTTTCAAAAGGGGGCATAATAAATACAACTTTGCCAAATACATATCTAAATCTTTTAAACTAAGAGACACATTCTGAGTGAATCAGTGTGCATTATAATTCAGGTCTTTATATTGATTATTAGTAGGGATGCAAATAAATATTTGAATATTGGATCGAATGTTTGGTATTCAATGTCAAAATTGGTATTCAAATATTTGTTGTTTTTTGTTCAAGTTAATAACATAACAACAACTCTGTTGTTGTGTAGCAACTATAAAATTTGTCTTATTTTACAACCATTGAACTGTAATGCCAGATGAAAGGTATGACAATACACTGCACATGCTTCATAAGTCAATTAAGGACCCATTGCCATCCACAATCCCCATAACTTTACAAAAACTGGCTATTAGACAAGTGAATCAAACAAGTTTTAATAATTTTCAGTAAATTTAAATGACCATGCCAATTAAGTATGTTGATATGAATGAGATGTGTTAGGTATGTGCTATAAACTGCTGTCCATGTTTGGATCTAACGCTCCAGCTTTGAAATGTAACTGTATACTGTCAAGCCATTTCAGGTTATATTTTCTGTATTGCTGTAAAATAGATGAGTCAAAATCCAGGTTTGTTTTCATTCTATTATTTTACTAGTTTCTGATTTGGTTTGGTTTTTGAAATGTAACTGTCTAGTCGAGCATTTTAGGATAGATTTCCTGTATTATTGTAAAAAGGATGAGTCAAAATCCATTTTTGTTTTCATTGTATTATTTAACAAGTTCCCGAGTTGGTTTGGTTTTTCCTAGTTTTACTTGTAATAAGTCAATCCCAGTAAGAGGCTGGGAAATAATGCAAAATATCGAAAATTAGAAACTCCTCTTTGCAAATTATGTGATTCGTCCTACGGATATTAACGACTCAACACAATTTTATAATGACTTATAAACTCCATCAACTAACCTCAACATGATGCGAGTCCGCCGCAGAGATGGGAGGCAGCTCCTGACCATGATTCATGATCACACGGTTTGGATACTCCAGCAATAACTTGACAACATTTGTGTGCCCTCCTTTAGCAGCCTCTATCACCATTGTGGAACCATCCTGAGGGGATTAAAAACAGTGTTAGAATTGATAGTCTATCAGAATTTGGAACAGTAGAACAATTGTGACAAATTATTTGTTTCATATTCCTTATCCATCAATGTTAACTTTTTCAGTATTTACTCTGCTGGAACTAAAATGGACACACTTGTATAGCGCTTTTTCTAAAAAGGTTTGAGACATCGGTTTCATGTTAGCATTTTATCGAAATATGTAAGCATTGTCACCTTTAACAAATTTCTGAACAAATGCCCCATAATGTTGTTGGGAGTAATGTGGACTAGTAATGCATACATAATTTGATGATATTTTGATAAATGTCAAAAATTGATATCACTATACATTATGACCAAATGAATTCCTGCTTCCACTTACCTTTAGTTTATGGGTGGGATCAGCCCCACATGCCAGCAGAAGTTCAACAACAGCAAGGTGACCACCAGCACAGGCAAGTGACAGCACGGTGTGGTCATTGGTTGTTGTCTGACGGTTTACGTCAGCACCCCGCCCTATCAGGAACTGTACCGTACACAGGTGGCCTGCCCTGGCAGCCTTCATCAGCGGTGTGCGACCCCCTTCAGACTCATGTTCCTGTTATTAAAATTTAAATGTCTATTACACACAAGTAGCTAAATTTTGATTACTTCCATGTATTGCATTGACACCAAAGGATTTGTACGCTATAAATTATGCTACTAGCCTTCACTACTTGATAAAGAAATATAATTTTTATTTGTTGCAAAAAAACAACACTCCAATAGGTAAAATGTGTTCGTACCAATTCAGCTCCATGCTCAAGGAGGACATCAGCTACGTCTGTATGTCCATTCTCACAAGCATATGTAAGGGCAGTGTCCCCTGTACCGGTGATAGCATTCACTTTGGCATCTGAAACAAGAGCTATTACAGGATACTACTACTGCAAGCCATTTTAAACAAACATAATGTTCAGTAGCATTTAACTCTAGAAAAGAATTGTCATGCAAACCTTTTTGACCCCTTTAAACTTTATTTTCAGAAGTATAATAAACCATTCTTATAAGTTTAATTCACTTTCAATAAAAAAACAAAATACTTACTGTATTTAAGAAGGTATTTGACAAGCTCCAGGTGTCCCTCCTGAGCCGCCTCCATGAGTGGAGTGGAACATCCAAGCTCGATGTCAGCTCCAGCAGAGATGAGGAAGTCGGCCACATCCAGGAATCCTCCGCAGCAGGCCAGAGTCAGGGCCGTCTCTTGGGTCTCCTCTGTCTGGGCGTTGATGTCTGCATCTAAGACAACAGATTGTAAACATTATCAATCACCTTTTTTTCCCCCATAAAATTTAACATCTTAAATCATAATGTGACACACTGTCAAAGGTTCAGCCATAACATGAAAGGCAAATGGTAACTATAATCCAGTTCATCAAGCTTTTCCTGGAATATTCCTATCAAATATCAGTTACTATAATAAAGTTCAT
This sequence comes from Mya arenaria, assembly GCF_026914265.1. Lineage (NCBI taxonomy): Eukaryota > Metazoa > Mollusca > Bivalvia > Myida > Myidae > Mya > Mya arenaria. Next base: position 57,703,625 of record NC_069123.1, read on the forward strand.
CAAGCTTTTACCGGAATTTCCTATTAAATTTCAGTTACTATAATCCAGTTCATCACGCTTTTACTGGCAGGTTCCTATCTAATATTGAAATAGAACATTACCATGAGCTAGGAGGAGAGCGACCATTTCCTCGTGTCCTTCACGTGCAGCCTCCATCAGGGGAGTGTAACCCTCGTCATTCACCTCCTCAAGGTTAGCTCCTCTCTCTATGAGCAGGTTAGCCAGTTCAACATGGCCACCACACGCTGCTAACGTCAGGGGAGACTCAAAACTGTCTGCAGGCATGTTTACCTGTAAAATAAAATAGGCTAATGTAAAAGTTGATTCCAATGACTACTGTAAAAACATTTCATAACCATGCCCTTACTTTGGTCAAACTTATAGTTCGCTAGATTGCCTTCAACACCATTCAACATCTTAAAATGTCAGGACAGGACTGAGAAATCCTGGCTGTTTTTTTCACACAGTTCCCTACCTGAGCCCCACTGTCGAGGAGGAGCCTTGCCACCTCAACATGTCCGTCCATGGAGGCCTCCATAAGGGCGGTGTGCATCTCATCAGTCTTGTGTTCCTGGTCTGCACCAGCCTCCAGCAGAAACTTCACCATTTCAAGGTGACCTGAGTTACAATATTCAGGTTGAGCAACAACTCGTAAGCAACAATCATTTGACCTGATACAGTTAGAAGGAACACTTCATTTGCCAGCGGGGTTTTTTACAGCTTAAGTTAGGGCATAGAGCTTGTGCATTTAACTGAATTGTGACTTTGTGTTACAATCTGATATTGAAGTATTTTTGATTGAAATTATTTTTCAGACAGAATTTCAAAACTTACCTTTGTAGCAAGCAAGGGTAAGAGCACTCTCTTTGAACTCATTGGAGTGAGTGTTAATGCCTGCCCCATTGTTGAGGAGTATGGCTGCCACCCCGACATGTCCAGCACTGGCCGCCTCCATCAAAGGGGTGTGTCCATTCTCGTTGTGCTGTTCCACATTGGCTCCAGCTTCAATCATCACCTGTACCACATCCTCGTAGCCTCCACACGCAGCATAGTGCAGGGGTGTGTTGCCTACAAGCATAAATGTATCCAATAAAAGGACTCGTTCTACTGTCAAAACTATTCAAAATGACAGAAAAAAGAAGAAGCTTGAATTTATGTTCAAATCAGTATGGAGCTGCCAGTTGCTGTTTGGTGCATGTTCATATGTAAGAAAAGAAAATCATTCTTTTCAACAACATTGAAATAAAATAGTTTCAGAACGATCCCTGTTCTTTACAACAGGAGTATAAACATCTGGGGTTTCAAATCCTCAGAACGAAAGTCATCTTTCACTAATAACACTTTTCAATTTTTAAAATAAGTTTAGTAGTAATGGTACATGTAGTTGTTGGGTATGAACGTTTCTGGTCTTATTACCTGCTGAAGACTGAGCATTGACGTCTGCAAGATGGGCTATAAGCAATTTGACAATCTCCACGTAACCTCCACTGGCTGCCTCCATAAGAGGTGTGCAATCCCCTTTGATGCCTCGATCCTCAACATTTGCCTTCATTGCTAACAACACCTAAAAAAGTGATCAAATACTTCAATACCAACAAAAAGTCCTTCATTTTTGCAGACTTAAATTTAACTCTCTATAACACTTTAACACCTTATATTTATAAAATCTTCTAATCTAAATATATGCAAATTTTATACTTGGAAATTTGTCTTTAAATTTGACGGATACTACAGGACATCCAGCCATACCTGTGCCAGTTCGTAGTATCCAGCTGAGCATGCCAGGGACAGAAGACTGTCCCCTTCTTCTGTTGTCTCATGTACGCTACCTCCCTCCCGTAACAGTTTACGCACCGTTGGCACATCACCATCGCTACATGCTTCCGCCAGTGACCGCTGGCTATAAGCACAAAAAGGCAAAAACTATCAATCAATCTTTTAATATTACAAAAAAACAGGGTACTAACTTGGACCTGTGTACTCACAAAATATGAGGGGAAACTGAATATTACAAGTGAAAGTAGCTTAACCTCGCAAAAGACTGTGAATGGCAGTTAATCTAATAACATCGAAAGTCAAACTGGGCTATATCCTTATTGTATACATGATATGACCCGCAACGCGCGATTTTGGGCCTTCGGACATATATTTGCTATTATTATGTTTTAAGGTATTTGAATTAAATGATATTTCAGGAAGAAATTCTGAAAATTTCATGATGATATCATTTAAATTGCGTAAGATACCTGTTTATAAGTGAGACCATGTATTGCGCATTTGAATACTAAATTTGACGTCATTCACATTTACATTTACGAAAGCACATTATTCAAATGGCGTGCAAAATTAACGTATCAATATTTCTACTAGCTTATAATTTAAATGATTTTCTTAGGATCTTTTAGGAACATACATTAAGATAAAAATGCTAAATCATTTTTGTATTTTTAATACATTTGGCCGTTTTAAACACAAATTATTAATGCAGTCAAAATATGTCGGGACGAAATCCATGGTTGCTATGGAACCATGAGTAAGCCAATGGTCATAAATCGTCGAGAAAATGATGCACCAATGACAAATCTTTAAAAGAAAGAAGTTTGGAAGAAATTGATAAACATAAAAAAAATCACAATATATGGCAGTTTTTATTCATGATTATTTCATTTATAATAATAATGCCCGAAGGCCCAAAATCGCACGATGTATTGTGCACACGTTGCAAAAGTTTTGCTTGGTCATTGGCCAAATGAAATGCTTCAGTTAATAAAATACAAGAACATGCATGTATAAGGTTTTCCCACGGTCAACCTGGATTCTAGAGGTTAAATTTAGGAGCATAATTCACACAAATACATCAATCATAGTTTGTGTCATTTAAGATTACTGGATAAACTCGAGAGTATAAAAGATAATAATGTCCATTTGAATGACTTTGTTTTTGGTACAAACATTGTAATAAACTGGGTCTGAGGACTGGCCTTTTTCTGCTCATCACACAGGTCATAATATCAGACCTATTCCCAAGTATATGTATATCTTACAAAAAAAATAATCCCAAATGAGATGAAATCGCTGTCACGAAAAGTCTCGCTCTTCGACTTACACCTTGCCCTTTAGCTGGGGTTATAGGGCGTAAAAAAATCCTTTGGAACAATTGTCCATTTACAGTTTTATATGCATTTATCAGCACTTTTGAATGAAATTCATGATTTCCCAGAAAAATGTTGCCCGCAGGTTGATTTCATTGATTATTTTTATTCCCAATATTGCCAATTATTACACGACTTGAAAAAGCTCAATTTTTGCATGTACTTTATCCCAAATTGACAAAACAGGCCTGAAATTCCTTCCCAAAGCTGTAAATTTTATGTTGCAAAATTTCCCAATTTGTCTACGGTCTTTCTCCCAAAATGGACAAAAAAAACCACCTGGCCTTAACTAAAATAGAGTTACTGTTTATCCATGGAAATAATGTCGTGAGAAATAAACATAGATTTTTCAAGTATGTTTTCTCATTTTACCAGTAAGCATAAAGGCCACTCACAAAAATATGCAAATGCTAGTTCATGATATAATAGTTGTGTATTAATACTGCATACCTAACATTAATGGAGGCTATATTGTTAAATAGCTACAAGGAAAAAAATACAAGCTCTCTTACTTAGACTGCATTAAATAATGAAACCTTAAACAGCTACTGGATAATGGCAGTGTGCAATAAACGGAGCAAGAAAAGGCCCTCGATAATCTGGGAGTGTTTAATACACTGTATAACCCACATTTCAATCCACCTTGAAAACACATACTTTATTGCAATTTCCGCTATCCTAAAAAATATTGGTGAAATTTTATCAAGTAAGTAATGATTACACACAACCATTATATTTGTTATGTATATAACGGTAAAACTTGTTTTCACAGTTACCGTAGCCGTTAGATGTTGAGTTTACAGTGAGAATGTCAAGTATTTAAAGGCCCAGTGGGAAAGTAATTAAGTCCTCCATAATTCATATTTATTCAGACTGAGAATTAACTAATATCAGCTTAAGAATAGTCTGCAACAAAAAAATCACAGCAATTACTAAGTGCTTAATTGTGCAGATGAAATTCTACATTTTTGGTTCGAACTAGAGAAAAACAACACCACAATTCATTCAGTACAGGAATTAATAGGTAATTAGAGATAAACTAAAGAGAAATGATAAAATAAAGCAAATGAGAACAGTGCTCTACATAACCCACTAGCCCGAAGCCCGGAGCCCAATTGGGCTAGTGCTTTTACATGAAAAGTATTCATTAAAATCAATTTTTTACCATTATACTCATTTAAAACTCCCTATATTTTTTTCCGAAAGATGACTTTCGGAATGTATGCTATTGATTATTTACACACAGAAAAATGATGTCATAACTGTATGTGGCATTGTGCACATCATATGAATAATTCAAAAGCTTATGAATCGAAATAGAGGTTTGTGCATCAATATAGCAAGTGTTTGTCTTTCGCAAAAAAAGATGTTGAAATTATGAAGTATTTCCATTCTCTCATCCTAAAAAAAACGGAAAAAGGCTGTCAAACCAGACACAAGGCCAAAAAAAGAAGTCATTTGAGTAGAAGCAAGTGGGATTGTTTCAAAAACACTTGCAGATAGATTAACCTTGGGTAATATTTGACGATGGACCAAGTGTTATTGTAATGATTGCCGTGAATTTGGCATCTCGGGAGTGAGCAACAGTGATGTGGATGAAGAGGCCCTAGAGACTAAACCAGAGTATTATTTGATTTCATAGTAAAGCATGTTTAAGATGACCAAAGATAATATGTATGATTTTTTGGTAAGGCCGCTTTTAGATTAATTTATTTTTAAAAGCTGCATGTGTTGGATGTCATTTCAACTATAGCAACAATTACAATAACTCCATTTTCTTCAGTAATCAGATTGAAACCAAATACTGCATTCAATCTTGCAAATATTCTTAGCTGTAGTGTCACATGTGTTCATATCTGATGGCTACATTTATTCTGTTTTCAGTGGCTACCTTCACTACATAGTTGGGGACAAGATGTTAAAAGCCATTCAGATGGGGACATAAAAATGTCTGTAAAAAAAATTCTCCCTCATTATGTCCTCAAGGAGATAAAGTCTGAATTTTCAATTTTGATATATGCATACACTTTAATATTTAAAAAATTCATGCAAATATTCGCTGGTAATCTATGCGAATAGTCAGTAATATTTCCTACCACTTATTAAACTACCGCAAGCTCTTTTTTAACCAAACAAGATAAAAGGTTTATGTTTTATTTACCTCTCGGTGTTCCCTAACTGGCTCTGCTGCTCTGCCCGCATGCGATGGAGGGCCTGTGCAGCCTCGTCCAGGGCACAGCTCACAGATGATGTCAGCTTCCGCAGAACCTCAGGGTCAGTTAGGGCTTTACCATCCGCTGTGGACAGCTTCCCAATACCTGAAAGTTAAAATTCATGTAAAATGCAAACCACATCCAGTGTTTACAGTTATGTTCCTATGATTTAGAATTACCAACTCAAGTCCGATTAACATTAAAAATATTTGTGAAAAGGTTTAATTGTTTCTCTTCATTTATTTTTGGTATTTCTCAAGTTTTCCGACAATACAATATCGACAATATCGATCGACTCATGTTTCGTTTAGTGCGGGTATTATTTATATTGACACCGTTGACGTCACAGCAAAATGTGTAAAGCACGCTGCATGCTGGAACACAAAAGAGCCCGGAGCAAAGCGACTGCTCGTGGGTGTATTTGTATTTAAAGCTGCAACAGCTAATATTTTTAAAGCCGGGTCGGCTAAATAATAACATAAAAGGAATGTAATGTGTATTTTCAGATTTATTTACCTTTTTTCTAAATAAATTAAAAGAACGATAAAATAATCAAAGTTTAATAATAAGCAACACAGAATATAACTTTACACTAAACTAAAGATGGGAACGCGACTCAATTACATACGAGGACATAGCATAACCCTTAACACAGATATCATAACACGGTTCTCAATTACAATTTAATAATTGGTTAACAAACGGACTCGAGATTAAAAAAACAAAATAAAACGACACATGATTTATGTTACCGAAATCAGTTAACACTTATTGTTTACTTTGCGTTCATAGATGATTATAGGGATGAAGGTCGCAATTTCGACAGTGGTGTTTTTCACACATTCCCATTTTGATAAAGAATAGGAGTTTGGTTAATTGCACTGTCGATCCTCACCGACACGCCTTCATGCTGTCGTTGATCCTGAATGGCTGATACAAATGCCTTAATAGTCTCGACACGCCTTCTGGCTGTCAGTCAACCGTTGCAATCGCAACAAAACTGTGTATTGTCAAAACTTATGATTGTTTTGATAAGGATTGTCGCTACGCGGATTAAAGCATGTCGGCATAATTAACGCATGTCGGTAATTAGCCTTGCCAGCGGAAGGCACGTCAGGCCCGACAAGCCATAAAGGGCTGGCGGAAACCCTGGGACACCTGGACTTCAAAGTCTGGTATTCTGTTGGGACACTTGAATTTCTGGCCTGTAGCTAAATATAAATAAATAGATAGTGTTTCACTAATTTATTACCTACATTATGACAGTGAATGTAGAAATCATTATTAAAATATGTCACACACCCAAAGCGAAAGAATGGCTGTCTGTTTGTGACTATAGTTACATCATGAATCTATTAATAAACAGGCCATTTCACAATGCGCAGTATCTAGGTTGCCCGAACTATTTGGTGTAGAATTTAAGAATTGTGTGCATGTGGATTTACGCTTCTGTTTTGTTGATGACATTATCAACGTGGTCAGAGGTGGAAAAGGAGTGTCAATCCCTGATATCTTATGATGAAATCAATTCTAGTCATGTTATACTTTGTAACCATACTTGTTAAGCAAATCACAATGCCTTATTAGAAACAGGACAAATATTTGAGAGACTGGGACGTACCAGCAGCCTCTAGCAATGCTTCTAGGCGGGCATGTGTCTCAGGGTCAACAGTCACGGTGTGAAGGTTGGCACTCTCCATTGTCTGGGGAAGCAGGAAGTTGGGTTCTAACACTGGGTCTGTGTCCTCATTCTCCAGGATAAACGAGTCCACCTGAAGTAATTTGTTTAGCTAATCAATGTTTGCATGGTGCTAGCTTCTTTAATGTCAATGTCCTGAGAATTCATCTGATTATAAGTTAAGAAATGTTACTTGTTGCTGTCTGAAAAATTCCAAAGTAAACTGTTGACCTAAAAAAATATTTACAATAAATGCGTTGCAGCACAAAATATTGGGCTATGAAATTTTATTTTCAATGCTGAAAAAAATCATGTGTACTACAAAATAATTTTGTAGTACACATGATTTTTTTCAGCATTGAAAATTAATTTAATTGTTGTCATTGGTCAGAATGTCGTACACTCTTGGATATCTCTTAAGAATCTAAATAATTCTCAGCAGATAGTGAATGTTGTTCTAAAATATGACAAACAATTCATGCTCCATTTTCTGAACATCATTTATTTATAGTATGTCTATAAATAGCTAACATGCTTTAGTCTACATGAAACTTCAGTAAACATACACATATCTTACAAATACAGTAGTAGCATAATAAAATATTAAATGAATTGTTTGTTTATTACATAAAATCCTTTGATATTCTGGGTCACATGGTTGGAATAAATGCACAAAGGAGTGTCCATAGGAACAAAATAATAAATTGACATCATCTGAATTGCTTTGCATTAATAGAAATCTATGTACCTCTGACACCTCATCATCATCACTGCAGGAAACATCGAGCCCAAACGACTGAGACGATGAAACTTGTGGATTTTCAGTCACCGACGGGCCTGTCATGGCCGCTGTCTGCTTTTCTTGATCGATTTCAACAGTGTCTACTTCTTTAGCGGTTTCATTATTAGTTTGAGTGTCATCATTCTGCATCTTTATTTTATTTCGGCTTTACCTTGGATCATGGATTCGATCAGTTTACAAGACATGTAAGGCGACAATTCGTTGCGATCGTAAGAAATTAATAAGTTGCCACCTTGACCGCCATTATAATCTGAATGACCCGGATGACGGACTGAGTAAGAGCGGATAACTCTCAGCGCATTACTTCACGCGTTTCGGCCGTGAGGCTAATGTCCCTAAAATAAGGGGGATTTGGGTTATGCGGTGTTGTTTCCTATTTTTTTTAAATTGGGTATTTGAAAAAATGTACATGTTAAAGTAATGAAATAGACTATGAATTGACATTTTCAGAAGTTCTGACTGTGTTTCATCGTTATCTTCACGGACCTATAAATCATGATACGTGTTATCGTGTGTTTTGTTTTCAGATGTGTACTGTCAGTACGATATAATATGGAGCGGGAGTTACGCTTATTATACGCCACAACTCCACGGGAATTCATCCGAGCGATAGTCTTCTTAGGATGTGGGCCATAGTGCACATGCGGGATGTACATTAGTCCTGGTAAAAGTTCGGCCTCTGGTTCATTAACTTTTAATATCATAATTATGCCGACACTGTTATCATGACGGGAACCCAGTTTACCGACTCTCATTGAAGACGGTTATTTTTGTGTTATAAGTGCCGGTTCCAGCCTGCGAAGCCTTTATGGACAGTCAAGTGTTTTACCACTCGACCACGGATCCGCAACTCTACACGAGATAGACCGACGTTTTTCATTTGATAACTTAGAGCACAACTAGAGATTGTCCCCTTCCCCACCTACCGTATATTGGTACGCCGGGTTTTGCCGGGGCCATTTCAGTTGGCGGTCACGACTCCGGATTCCACTTAAATAGCAAACTAAATTAAGACTTCATGTAAAAACAATCAAACATGAATAACAGAAACAAAAAATGCTTTTACAAATAATTCGTCACCCTGGCACCGTTTTCTTAGAATGCATACACAAAATGTACTGACCAATATAGCACTTTTAGACCAATTATCATCATTCGTAACAACTCGGCAATCTCCGGCAAGCTTCGAAATAGACAATTCAAGTTGAATACTGGCCAAGGTGTTCCGATTGCAATTATCATTTGGCTCATCGGAAGGGCATTCAAAGGTTCCAAGCTCTGCGACAGTTCTTCAATCCCTATATAAAGATACTAAAATTCAGGACCAGTTGCTAGTTATGATGATTCAAAGGAAATGAAATCTTAGATTATTGGAATAGCCTGGAACCGATAATTAACAACATACTCCAAGAAGAACCGAAGCTCATTAAAAGTAATATCTCATTATCAGTTGGATTGAGAACATGGTATACATATCTCTAAAAAGAATAAAAGCTTATACATTACTGACATACACGTCTTCCCTCCGATATAGACATAAAAAGTAAAAAAATAAAATTGGACGATGGGGGCGGATGGAGCACATTACATTATTTAAACGAAATACTTGTTCTTGCTTGGGCTGAATTTTAGTTCAACGTAGCCATTGAAGAACGGGAAATGAGTTCACTTGGGTGTGTAAGCTTATTTATACTCGCACTCGGGCCTTGCCCATTCGGCGAGTGCTCCGTTAAGATTGTTAGTCATTTTAGGGTTTTGGAGCATAGTGCACAGACAGAATGTAACCCTGGTTCGAGCTACCCTGGTTCTTTAACGTGCACCAGTGTATAGCACTGTCACCCGGGACCCCCATTTAACGTCCCTCCCGGAAGACGATTATTTTTTTTAGTGATGCGACGGGGGATCGAACCTGCGACCCCTGGATTGATAGTCAAGTGTGTTACCTCAAGACCACGGATCCGCCACATGAGTTCACTCTTTGTCTTGCATCCTTAAATAACAAAAATGCATATGCCCATATAGCATGCTCGGTATACTAATATACATGGTAAGTGTATACTCATTTTCGTCTGTAAGAAATGACCGGAGGGGCTGCGATTGGAATAAGATATGAGAAATTCAAGCAGTATTGACCAAGTATTTTTAAGCGGTATTCTGTATTCCAGTTAAAAATTAACGGATATTCTGTTTTTAAACATTACTTGGGTACCCCCCCCCCCCCACACACACACACCTTCTAGCATTTCAAACCCTATAAATTTCGGTTAGGAGGGAGGGGTGCATGTCAAAAGGTTGCGCCCCTAAGTCACCCCCCCCCCCTTCACCACCACTAACGTATATTCGTATACCTGCCCCAATTCCGGATTCCGATCCCAAAGGAGGAGAAGACATCCTTCCACCGTAAGGGTTAATACAAGATTTGACGTATGGGGCGTGGGGCGAGTGACTAAATCAAAACGTGTCCAATTGGCCTCTCCAAAAACAGGCTTTCAAAGTAACGCCGAGAGTTGATCATGGTGCCCTCCCCCGAAAACGTTTTATAATTATATTTAAAATGATAGAAGAAGACAGATCGACTATTTATTTCCTCCACGGCCAGCTAGTGTGTGTATACCACATGATTCATTGCGTCAAAAATGCTTCATGAAAAGGCAAAATTTTGCTTCGAATGAAGAGTTTAAACAAAGATAACTTTACCATTTTATCACCATTTTAGATGAAACATAGCGCAGTCAACGCAGCGTACAGATGCCCGCCTTCGGTCTTTTAATTACTATATAGTTTGATTGAGAGTTGTTGGGAACACGTACACCAACAAACAATATATAGGTCACCATACTGGAAAACTCGTGAACTCGTTTAAAGCACTTACAAAGTTGGCCAAAATTCCACCAAAATCGACACAAAACCGTTTTCCGGCTGGGTCTGGATCTCACTAGAGAAGTTTATGCGGAGTACCACCTGTGACTTAATTGATAACGCAAATTTAGGCTTTAAGTAAGATATACTTCAAAATAAGTTGATCAAAAGAAGCCGACGTGTATGCAAAAGGTCAGTTTCACACAGAATTGTAATTGGTCAAATTACCTAGGACTTGGCTTGTGCGAACTTAGACTTGGCCATTCATTGGTAGATTTCAAAATATCTAATAATTTAGTTCACTTCTCAAGTGCTGTACTCAATATTCTTGATTTGTATAAACAGTTGATAAACAACAGCATTTTATCTGTTTTACAAATACACTAAAAGGCTATAGACACCCGTTATAGATGGTCCAAAAATCGGTACAGTACTGATACAGTATTTCCCCCAAACAAGCATTTGTCCATGCGAGCTAATGGGAGGGCGATAATACATCACTTTACATGGTTACAATAATGAATGCAACAATCATGATGCTGTCTCATCTATGTTCCCCCGTTTAAAATAGCGCATAATGGTCTAGCTCCAAGTTTAAATTATATCTGTTTATGAGTACAGATAAATACCCGACGCTATTTTCAAACTTACTGTGATTTACGTAAAGAGTACAAAGCTTAAGTATTAGTTACCGTGAGTAAAGAAACAACATGGGTTATGACTTATTGTGTATGTAAAATGACAAGATAACATATTTTGATTTGAAGTAAACGACCCGTTTTACATAAACAGTATGCCTAGGTAATTGAATTCGTTTACGATTTCTAAACTTATATTGCCATATGACCGTTTCTCACTTTTTCTCAAACGACCTATCCTCTTAAAAACAATGATCTTTGTTTTGCCTGTGAATGTTTACTTCTAGGCCCCATTTTTCACAATACTCTTTCAGTCTTCTGGAGATCCCCTTATTTAACGGCCATGTCATACACAAGTAGGAGTTAAGTTACTTCTTTGATCAATAGTCCACTTATGGGGTGTCGTAATGAAGAGTTTAATGTCCTCTACGAACAGGGAGAGCACATGTCCCCCTGAATGAAGCCGAATGCTTCTTCAATATTTCAGACACAATCTAAATGCTGCTACTTCATTAGTTCATATTTAGAATCTCAATGCAACTACTTCAATATTCCATAAACAATCTGAATGCTGCTACTTCGATATTTCATACACAATCTGAATGCTGCTACTTCAATATTTCATATACAATCTGAACGCTGCTGAATGCTGCTACTTCGATATTTCATATACAATCTGAATGCTGCTACTTCAATATTTCATATACAATCTGAACGCTGCTGAATGCTGCTACTTCGATATTTCATACACAATCTGAATGCTGCTACTTTAATATTTCATATACAATCTGAACGCTGCTGAATGCTGCTACTTCAATATTTCATATACAATCTAAACGCTGCTACTTCAATATTTCATATAAAATCTTAATGCTGCTACTTCAATTTTTCATGTAGAATCTAATTAAAACTACTTTAATATTTCATATACAATCTGAACGCTGCTACTTCAATATTTCATATACAATCTCAATGCTGGTACTTCAATATTTCATATACAATCTGAACGCTGCTACTTCAATATTTCATATACAATCTAATTGCTGCTACTTTAATATTTCATGTACAATCTAATTGTAACTACTTTAATATTTCATATACAATCTGAACGCTGCTACTTCAATATTTCATGTACAATCTTATTGAAACTACTTCAATATTTCATATACAATCGGAATTCTGCTACTTAATATTTCATATACAATCGGAATGCTGCTACTTTAATATTTCATATACAATCTGAATGCTGCTACTTAAATATTTTATCTGCAATCTGAATGCTGCTACTTCAATATTTCATATACAATCTAATTGCTGCCACTTCAATATTTCAGGGACAATCTAATTGAAACTACTTCAATATTTCATATACAATCTGAACGCTGCTACTTCAATATTTAATATACAATCTGAATGCTGCTACTTCAATATTTCATGTACAATCTAAATGCTGCTACTTCAATATTTCATATACAATCTTAATGCTGCTACTTCAATATTCCATATACAATCATAATGCTGCTACTTTAATATTTCATATACAATCTGAATGCTGCTACTTAAATATTTTATCTACAATCTGAATGCTGCTACTTCAATATTTCATATACAATCTTAATGCTGCTACTTCAATATTTCATGTACAATCTAATTGAAACTACTTCAGTATTTCATATACAATCTGAACGCTGCTACTTCAATATTTCATATACAATCTGAATGCTGCTACTTCAATATTTCATGTACAATCTAAATGCTGCTACTTCAATATTTCATATACAATCTAAACGCTGCTACTTCAATATTTCATATACAATCTAAACGCTGCTACTTCAATATTTCATATACAATATAAATGCTGCTACTTCAATATTTCATGTACAATATAAATGCTGCTACTTCAATATTTCATGTACAATCTAATTAAAACTACTTCAATATTTCATATACAATCTGAATGCTGCTACTTCAATATTTCATGTACAATCTAATTGTTACTACTTCAATATTTCATATACAATTTAAATGCTGCTACTTCAATATTTTATGTGCAATCTAAATGCTGATACTTCAATATTTCATATACAATTCATATACAATCTTGATGGTGCTACTTCAATATTTCATATTCAATCGGAATGCTGCTACTTAATAGTTCATATACAATCTGAATGCTGCTACTTCATTATTTCATATACAATCTGAATGCTGCTCCTTCAATTATTTCTTTTTCACTTATGTTTTGAAAAATGCCACCACCCCCTCCCATAATTGTAACTCAATGTCATTTGTATGATTTCATTAATACTTACAACGGCTGGTAACTTCTTGTATTTTGTTGTTATTGTTTATTCGAATTTAGCTGCTGTATCTGAGTTTACAGTTTGAATTTATTGTTTTCATTTGTGAAGTGCAAATATCATGCATTTTTCCTTTTTTATCATTATACAATGTATCAATGCCGGAAATTTGTTATACATTGTATTTAGAGCCTTTATTGTTTAAAATTACGATCATACTTGTTATAAATGTCAAACCTGAACTAACATCACTTGTTATTTGTCTTTCAAGTAGCAGATGATTGTACAAGTTTCATGTACACATTGCCTTGCCAATGGAAAGTAGTTGTATGACGATGATTAACATACCAGGACAATATCAAGGAAAACGAGTTAAGCCTTAAAATGACCATGAGCTGAAGACATAATATTCAGTTGCCAATCAAATAATAAGTTCACAAAACATACGTGCACTATTTACCCAATGCTTGAACTGAATTATCTTGCAAACATGACTTTGGCCTTGAACCACTCTGTATGTGATGGTACATTGCACATATGGCCTTGGCCTTGAACCACTCTATATGTGATGGTACCTTGCGCACATGGCCTTTGCCTTGAACCACACTATATGTGATGGTACCTTGCGCACATGGCCTTGGCCTTGAACCACTCTATATGTGATGGTACCTTGCGCACATGATCTTGGCATTGAATCACTCTATATGTGATGGTACCTTGCGCACATGACCTTGACCTTGAACCACTCTATCTGTGATGGTACCTTGCGCACATGGCCTTAGCCTTGAACCACTCTATATGTGATGGTACCTTGCGCACATGGCCTTGGCCTTGAACCACTCTATATGTGATGGTACCTTGCGCACATGATCTTGGCATTGAACCACTCTGTATGTGATGGTACCTTGCGCACATGACCTTGACCTTGAACCACTCTGTATGTGATGGTACCTTGCGCACATGACCTTGACCTTGAACCACTCTATGTGTGATGGTACCTTGCGCACATGGCCTTGGCCTTGAACCACTCTATATGTGATGGTACCTTGCGCACATGGCCTTGGCATTGAACCACTCTATATGTGATGGTACCTTGCGCACATGGCCTTGGATTGAACCACTCTATATGTGATGGTACCATGCGCACATGACCTTGCATTGAACCACTCTATATGTGATGGTACCTTGCGCACATGGCCTTGGCCTTGAACCACTCTATATGTGATGGTACCTTGCGCACATGGCCTTGACCTTGAACCACTCTATATGTGATGGTACCTTGCGCACATGACCTTGACCTTGAACCACTCTATCTGTGATGGTACCTTGCGCACATGGCCTTGGCCTTGAACCACTCTATCTGTGATGGTACCTTGCGCACATGGCCTTGACCTTGAACCACTCTATATGTGATGGTACCTTGCGCACATGGCCTTGGCCTTGAACCACTCTATATGTGATGGTACCTTGCGCACATGGCCTTGGCCTTGAACCACTCTGTATGTGATGGTACCTTCCGCACATGATCTTGGCATTGAACCACTCTGTATGTGATGGTACCTTGCGCACATGACCTTGACCTTGAACCATTCTGTATGTGATGGTACCTTGCGCACATGACCTTGACCTTAAACCACTCTATATGTGATGGTACCTTGCGCACACGACCTTGACCTTGAACCACTCTATATGTGATGGTACCTTGCGCACACGACCTTGGCCTTGAACCACTCTATATGTGATGGTACCTTGCGCACATGACCTTGACCTTGAACCACTCTGTATGTGATGGTACCTTGCGCACATGGCCTTGGCATTGAACCACTCTATATGTGATGGTACCTTGCGCACATGGCCTTGGCCTTGAACCACTCTATATGTGATGGTACCTTGCGCACATGGCCTTGGCCTTGAACCACTCTATATGTGATGGTACCTTGCGCACATGGCCTTGGCCTTGAACCACTCTATATGTGATGGTACCTTGCGCACATGACCTTGACCTTGAACCACTCTGTATGTGATGGTACCTTGCGCACATGGCCTTGGCCTTGAACCACTCTATATGTGATGGTACCTTGCGCACATGGCCTTGGCCTTGAACCACTCTATATGTGATGGTACCTTGCGCACATGACCTTGGCCTTGAACCACTCTATATGTGATGGTACCTTGCACACATGACCTTTGCCTTGAACCACTCTATATGTGATGGTACATTGCACACATGACCTTGGCCTTGAACCATTCTGAATGTGATGGAACCTTGCAGCCAAGACCTTGGCCTTGAACCACTCTATATGTGATGGTACCTTGCACACATGACCTTGACCTTGAACTATTCTATATGTGATAGAACCTTGCACCCACGACCTTGGCAATACATGTGGCAAATCGTTAGGAGTCAGTTAAAACTTAGATACTGACAGCTTGAACCCTTCAGAAAAAGTTGATATTTGCTCCAATATTGTGTCTGAAGCCCACAATTGTCTATAGCGTTACTACCGAGTTTCAGCGGTTCGTTGTTGAGTGATTGGTTTATTGCCATTATCCGTTACCTGATGTTATCAATGCATTGTTTAAAGGTCAAAATATCCATTCCTGTTGTATAAGTCCTTGTGACCAAGTGGTTTAAGTGTCGGTTTTTCTATTTTCTTCCTTGACTCTACCGGCGTGGATTCGCCCACTAAAACCAAAATAATGTTTTTATACTAGTTTTTTTCTGTACTTTCGATATCATAGAGTAAAATAGTGTTAAATAATTGTTTTCATATGCATTACCGGGAAAACTATATTTCGGTCCTAAAACAAGGGCGAGTCTCATAAAGATAACATACATTCAGTACGCGTTACATTTGTAAATGCAAATAAAAGACAGTGAAAAAGTTGACTATCATAAATAAATAAAATTGGAAGAATAAAATTAAAATTTCTCATGGTCAAAGGGAAGAAACTCCAACATCAGGCTCGGCAGGTTAATGAGGCAGAGCTGCTCCCCTCTTCGCTCGACATCGAGCAGAAAAAAAGGAGAAAACGACTATCATTTACAAATTTTGTGCCCCGGAACCATCTAGAACGAAGGACCTTAACGTATACCTTTACTGCATTGATATATAATTACTTGTACCGCATCAACGGCTAGCGTGGCCTGGAACCGTCAAGAACAAATGATCTTAACGTATACTTTTACCACATCAACGGCAAGCGTGGCCTGGAACCGTCTAGAACAAATGATCTTAACGTATAACTTCACCGCATCAACGGCTAGCGTGCATTGGATCATCTAGAACGAATGACCTTAACGTATACTTTTACCGCATCAACGGCTAGCGTGGCCTGGAACCGTCTAGAACGAATGACCTTAACGTATAACTTCACCGCATCAACGGCTAGCGTGGCCTGGAACCGTCTAGAACGAATGACCTTAACGTACAACTTCACCGCATCAACGGCTAGCGTGGCCTGGGATCGTCTAGAACGAATGACCTTAACGTATACTTTTACCGCATCAACGGCTAGCGTGGCCTGGGATCATCTAGAACAAATGATCTTAACGTATGCTTTAACCACATCAACGGCTAGCGTGGCCTGGGATCATCTAGAACAAATGATCTTAACGTATACTTTAACCACATCAACGGCTAGCGTGGCCTGGGATCATCTAGAACGAATGGCTTTAACGTACACTTTCACCGCATCAACGGCTATTGTGCCCGGAACCAGTTAGAACGAATGACCTTAACGTACACTTTCACCGCATCAACGGCTAGCGTGGCCTGGAACCGTCTAGAACGGATGGCCTTAACGTATAACTTCACCGCATCAACGGCTAGCGTGGCCTGCAGCGATCTAGAACGAATGACCTTAACGTACAACTTCACCGCATCAACGGCTAGCGTGGCCTGGGATCGTCTAGAACGAATGACCTTAACGTATACTTTTACCGCATCAACGGCTAGCGTGGCCTGGGATCATCTAGAACAAATGATCTTAACGTACGCTTTAACCACATCAACGGCTAGCGTGGCCTGGGATCATCTAGAACAAATGATCTTAACGTATACTTTAACCACATCAACGGCTAGCGTGGCCTGGGATCGTCTAGAACGAATGGCTTTAACGTACACTTTCACCGCATCAACGGCTATTGTGCCCGGAACCAGTTAGAACGAATGACCTTAACGTACACTTTCACCGCATCAACGGCTAGCGTGGCCTGGAACCGTCTAGAACGGATGGCCTTAACGTATAACTTCACCGCATCAACGGCTAGCGTGGCCTGGAGCCATCTAGAACGAATGACCTTAACGTACAACTTCACCGCATCAACGGCTAGCGTGGCCTGGGATCGTCTAGAACGAATGACCTTAACGTATACTTTTACCGCATCAACGGCTAGCGTGGCCTGGGATCATCTAGAACAAATGATCTTAACGTATGCTTTAACCACATCAACGGCTAGCGTGGCCTGGGATCATCTAGAACAAAATGATCTTAACGTATACTTTAACCACATCAACGGCTAGCGTGGCCTGGGATCATCTAGAACGAATGGCTTTAACGTACACTTTCACCGCATCAACGGCTATTGTGCCCGGAACCAGTTAGAACGAATGACCTTAACGTACACTTTCACCGCATCAACGGCTAGCGTGGCCTGGAACCGTCTAGAACGAACGGCTTTAACGTACACTTTCACCGCATCAACGGCTATTGTGCCCGAAACCAATTAGAACGAATGACCTTAACGTATACTTTCACCAAATCAACGACTATTTTGAACAAGCTAGAACGAAGGATCTTTACGTTTACTTTCACCGCATCAACGACTATTGTGCCCGGGACCAGCTAGAACGAAGGATCTTTACGACGTATACTTTCACCGCATCAACGGCTAGTGTGTCCGGGACCAGCTAGAACGAAGGATATTTACGTATACTTTCACCGCATCAACGGCTATTGTGCCCGGGACCAGCTAGAACGAAGGATCTTTACGTATACTTTCACCGCATCAACGGCTATTGTGCCCGGGACCAGCTAGAACGAAGGATATTTACGTATACTTTCACCGCAACAACGGCTATTGTGCCCGGGACCAGCTAGAACGAAGGATCTTTAAGGCCCGGTCACACCGCAAGAACTTTGCTGGAGCGTTCCTGGAGCGGGGAAAAAAAAATCATCACCGCTCGTTACCGTTCACCAGAAGTTGGCCCCCGTTAAGGCAACGCCGTATACGCTCGGCCACCGCTTATGGTCCTTCCTACCGCTCCGAAAGTTTTGAGCTGCACAAAATATTGCGAGCGGTGAGGAGCGGGCAATTTTCCGCTCCGGCAAAGTTCACCACCGTTCAAACAACGCCCAGTCAAAGTTTGGCACCGCTAGACGCAAGTTCGTGGACGCTTGGGTCCGCTAGGCCAACGCAGAAATCTTGAACGCTGGACCACCGCTGCTTCGCCAGCTTTGCCCGGGCGGTGATTAAACGTTGCACAAACTTTGGTGGAGCGGTTGTAAGCGTTTTACGAGCGGACACGGGATTGCTGGAACGGTGTCGGGCGTTGAAGCAGCGATCCATTGCGGTGATGAACTTTGGTTTGGCGTTGGTATGGAGGTGTCGGAGTGGGACCAGAATAAACCAACGCTCGCTACCGCTCGCTACCGTTAAGCCAACGCTATAGCAACGCCGGCTTCAGCGGTGCACCGCTAAGGCAACGCCCTTGTTTTCGACTTTTTTCCCATTTTGTGCGCGGTGACGAGCGATGTCGAAATTCGGTCCCCTCTCCCTACCGTTCAAAGAACGCTCCAACAAAGTTCGGGCGGTGTGACCGGGCCTTTACGTATACTTTCACCGCATCAACGACTATTGTGCCCATGCAGAGCCAGCTAGAACGAAGGATCTTTACGTATACTTTCACCGTATCAACGACTATTGTGCCCGGGACCAGCTAGAACGAAGGATATTTACGTATACTTTCACCGCATCAACGGCTATTGTGCCCGGGACCAGCTAGAACGAAGGAGCTTTACGTATACTTTCACCGCATCAACGACTATTGTGCCCAGAGCCAGCTAGAACAAAGGATCTTAACGTATACTTTCACCGCATCAACGACTATTGTGCCCAGAGCCAGCTAGAACAAAGGATCTTAACGTATACTTTCACTGCATCAACGACTATTGTGCCCGGGACCAGCTAGAACAAAGGATCTTTACGTATACTTTCACCGCATCAACGACTATTGTGCCCGGGACCAGCTAGAACAAAGGATCTTAACGTATACTTTCACCGCATCAACGACTATTGTGCCCGGGACCAGCTAGAACAAAGGATCTTAACGTATACTTTCACCGCATCAACGGCTATTGTGCCCGGGACCAGCTAGAACAAAGGATCTTAACGTATACTTTCACCGCATCAACGACTATTGTGCCCGGGACCAGCTAGAACAAAGGATCTTAACGTATACTTTCACCGCATCAACGACTATTGTGCCCAGAGCCAGCTAGAACAAAGGATCTTAACGTATACTTTCACTGCATCAACGACTATTGTGCCCGGGACCAGCTAGAACAAAGGATCTTAACGTATACTTTCACTGCATCAACGACTATTGTGCCCGGGACCAGCTAGAACAAAGGATCTTAACGTATACTTTCACCGCATCAACGACTATCGTGCCCGGGACCAGCTAGAACAAAGGATCTTAACGTATACTTTCACTGCATCAACGACTATTGTGCCCGGGACCAGCTAGAACAAAGGATCTTAACGTATACTTTCACCGCATCAACGACTATTGTGCCCGGGACCAGCTAGAACAAAGGATCTTAACGTATACTTTCACTGCATCAACGACTATTGTGCCCGGGACCAGCTAGAACGAAAGATCTTTACGTATACGTTTACCACATCAACGGCTATTGTGGCTAAGAACCACCTAGAACGAAGGAACCTTACGTATAATTTAACGTTATTGAAATGCGATATATTCACGTTTGGCAACGTCATTAGGTTTAACCAGCGATGGCAGAGAAAGGGTTAAAAGATAATATACAATTTTGACAAATAAGTGTGCCATTTATCACCTCGTTAACTGATGGTTACCATATGAGCAATTGATTTCTTAACGGTAACGTATCGACAAGCACAATGGTTACGAACTTACCAAGATTGAGCGGTTCCGAAATGGAAAGGTTACGAAATGCCAGTTTGGGCTTAATGTACCCATAGTGGAAAAAATAAAAGATATTCACTGACATGGACTGTCAGTATATACTAGTTCTGCGCGTTACGTAGAATAGCGCAGAACTTTTGTCTGTACATTTTGGCGTGCAAATATTAGTGCGCGGTCTAATCGGGTGTAAAAGTCAGGTGACCAATGGCTATTGGTTGGCAATTTAGGCGGGATGATGTTCGTGGTTATTAGTTCTACACTCGACAGCGATCTGAACGGTCAACTTTTCATGCAATCAAATTCAAGTTTTCTTGTTTTACAATATAAGATATGATTTTGTATGAGTAATGTACAGATATAATTCAATGTTGTCTTAACCATGACACAATTATATTCGCATATTGTATGTGGTATGTTAAGTATATTTTTACCATTCAAGAACACGATATGACTGACGATTTATTTAAACGTGAAAGAGTGTACATTATATCTTCAGGACAAATGCAAAAATACGTACCTATTTTTTATATTTTACCACCTGAAACTCCCCAGTTTAAAGGGCAAGGTTGAACACAGTCTTTGAGGCCTTAATAATATATATCAATGATAATATCCCCAAAAACTATTTTTTACCATTTCTGGCTGACTGCCAACTAAGGTATAACCTAGATGAAACTAAGCTAGTTATATCATAAAGCATAGAACTACTCGGAAGGGGTTCGCCATAAAATATACACACACATTTCCTTTACTGTTTATTTTTATGAACATATCTTCAATGACCTTTATCAATAATATATAATGCAAATATATTTTCTACCATATCTACTATCCAAGATTATAACTTCAATAATGTCTGCATACATGTGTGTTCTTGTTCCAATGACAGAAGGTTTCTTAAAACTACTTTGCCGAAGCACAACATTTTTTAAGCAAAGTACTTGTTACAATAACAAAATGTTTCATAAAACTATTTTGCCAAAGCGCAGCATATTTTGAAGTGAAGAAGAGATTAGATTTAACAACATGTATATACAGCATCCATGTGTCAATACAACGTATAAAATGCCAAAATGGCAAATGCCATTAGTTTGCCCAAATATACAACAGTGCAATATATCCAGGTGATACCAGGAATCAGTGTATGAAATTTTATTTATCTACATATCTAGGCAAAAAAATATTAATTCATGATAAAATGTTAACACAAATTATGGTATGATTGTTAATGCAAAAATACCAACCCACTTGGAGAAATATCTACAGACTAATTAAGAATGAAGGATGAATTGATGCTATGTTTAAAACTTAATACCAAGCAAGAGATGTTCAGAAGATGTATTAATAACATTCTTATTGTTAATTTACACATCTTTTTATTTACACATGTGAGCAAATACCAGGAGAGACCTACATATTTCATGCCCTCGTAATTCATCCCCTCTGTCTAATGCAGTGAAGATATTGTTCAGAACAACATGATTAACAACATTATTGTTGACTTTTAAACATGAACTTTTTTTTGAGGTGCTCATATATTTGAACACAACAAGTACAGCTCTAACAGTTGTCTCAAAACATGTTAGAAATTCAGCAAGTCGCAAGTCACAGAAACCATTACACTTCCAGAGTAGTCAAGACTTGAAAGTTAACAACGATGATGTTAACAAAATTGTTAACTTTAAATGTTTAGAACAATCAGCCCAATGTCTCCCAAATATTCCAAGTGTCTTGTATAAATATCAAAAAGCTTCAACAAGACAAGAAAGGCCCGAGTCCGAGATAAAACTGAATATTTTAATCTTATTGTAAATCTCCTTAGTTCAAAGCATTGACCTTGAAAATTGCTGAAAATATGACTAAAGAATGTTTCAATTATTTACACACACACCTTTTGAGAAGGCAATATAAGTATTTTAAAACTTATTTTTTTTCTGAAAATGATTCTAGATTTATACTTGGGACAATTCGTAACTTTTTACCAAGAAATTGTAGCTGGAAAAGACCTTTATACAACGAATGCTAAACAAAACATAATATATAACAGGTTAGAAGGACCATGAAATAAAATAATAAAAATAAATACTATGTTAAATAAAATAAAACATCACTGGTTACTTCTTGAATAAGATATATCACGGTTGTACAGCTACTAAAACAGAAAACAACACAACTCATTAAGCGACACAGATAACTAACAGGTTTATAAAATGACACACAGACAAAATGGCACAAAATGTCCATGTGAAACAATACCGTAAAACTGCAATATGTCCATGTGAAACAATACCGTAAAACTGCAATATATGCACTAAACATAAGGTATTACAATTTTGGCTGCCATAAAAAATTCCATGTGAACACAACGTGCTGCTGAGATATATTCAGTGAGATATTTTAGATAGCTACCTTTACAATACTTGACAATATGTGATACCGCAAATCATGGAATATTCCAAGGTTCATCTATTATATTGCCAATGATTTCATGTAAAATAACAGTTGATACTACTGCAAGCCTAATTTTATAAATCTATTATATTTAGATTTTTTGAAGTAACTTGAATTAAGTTTTGGTAACAGATTCTGTTTTTATAGGCATAAAGTGTTTTTTTCACAACATTAATACCATAATTGCAAGTTTTACAACACTACACATAATATTATTAGAACCATCACAGGATGTGATAAGAGCCCCAAATGATAGCATATTTTTGTATACTAGATAATGTTAAGTTTAGAAAAGGCACACAATACTATTTTTGCTATCACAAATGAATTGATCATACTTTATATCAATGACAAACAATTCTGATTGGTTTAGATGGACACCTTGTTTTGACATTAAGACATCAATTGCACAGTTCTTTATATTGATGAGAGATTCATTCCAATATATTTCTACAACCATTAAATAACAAGCTTGAAGATGAAGGTGAAGTAATACATCATACAAAATGTCAAATTCATATGTAAAACGACAAGGTCATGATGATTGCCATCTATTGAAACAATGAGCTGTGTTGTTGGTTTCCATAACAGTGTCAACCAGCTGGTGATGCTACCGTGACTGGTGTTGCTATGGTGATGGTTGGTCCCCAAGGTAACACAGTGTCTATAAACTAGTGAGTGTGAACTTTCAGCAGATTTCGTGGTTGGTCAACCTGCAATAACACATAAGTAATGTAATTCAAAATTGAGAAATGATCATTATAATACATTTAATTAGTTAGGTAGAGTATGCAAACATGTGTTTTATTGAAGTAACTAGAGAAATTGTGTACTTCTGATACGTAATAAAAGCAATCTTTATTTTCAAGAAATGTACATGGGATATCTGATTTGACAATAAAATTATGAAGAAATGTTCATTGATATAAAGAAAAAATGCAAAAATGATAAAATACTAACAAAAAGAGCTAAGAATTTAGTGCTAAACCTAGCAAAGGTATGCAACACAGGAAACATAGAGCAAACAAGCATACATACATGAGGAAAAGTAAGCATTAATTTAAGCAGAATTATTCCATGAACAAACTGCCCTCTTTGACTCAACCTAAGATGATGAAAAGAGCAATACGTCTATATATCACGCTTCCAACATGAATGACACAGCGCCATTGATTCAGGACTTGCCATACTGTGACCCCATATTTTCCCAATGGGTGACAAGAGATGTTTGTCAAACATTATGCCCCCCCCCCCCTGAGCGCCATGTTGTCAGGATTATATGGACAATTGAATGAAATATGCATGGACCAAAATGACAGCTGATTTGTCACTGACATTGGATGCCGTTAAGGCAGTTTTAAGATTATGACCATTCAAAGTGTGAGGATAGAGTGTGTTATGACCATGACCTTTGACCTCAAAATCCATAGGAAAATCCATAGGAGCCATCAGCTGGTCACCAAATATCTAAATGTCAAGTTTGAGGGCCATGGGTGCAGGCATTGACAAGTTATCACACAGACAAGCTTTTTTCGTTCAAGGTCACTGGGTCACTGTGACCTTGACCTTTGACCCATAAGGGGTCATCTACAGGTCAGACGCAACTCCAAGACAAGTTTGAGAGCCATGGGTGCAGGCATTGTTGAGTTATCACACGAAACATTTTTGCACTCAAGGTCACTGTGAACTTGACCTTTGACCCGATGACTCCTAAAATCAATAAGGTCATCTACTGGTCAGGCCCAACTTCCATGTCAAGTTTGATGATCATAGGTTCAAGCATTGTTGAGATATCACTGGGAGAATATTTGTCAACTTTTATTGCATTAAAGGTTACTGTGACCCTGACCTTGGCCCGATGACCCCTAAGTCATGAGGGGTTATCTACTGGTCAGGCCCAACCTTCAAGCCAAGTTTGATGACCATACGTCCAGGAATTGTTGAGTTTGCTTTCAAGGTCACTGTGACCTTGACCTTGGCCTGATGACCCCTAACCTCAAGAGGGGTCATCTACTGGTCAGGCCCAACCTTCATGTCAAGTTTGATGACCATAAGTCCAGGAATTGTCGAGTTTCCTTTCAAGGTCACTGTGACCTTGACCTTTGACCCATAAAATCAATAGGGGTCATCTACAGGTCAGGCCCAACCTCCAAGTCAAGTTTGAGGGCCATGGGTGTAGGCATTGTTGAGTTATCACTCTGACAACCTTTTATCATTCAAGGTCACTGTGACCTTGACCTTTGGCCCAATGACCCCTAAAATCAATAGGGGCCATCTACTGGTCAGGCCCAACCTCCATGTTAAGTTTGAGGGCCATGGGTGCAGGAATTGTTGAGTTATCACTGGAACAACCTTTTACCATTCAAGGTCATTGTGACCTTGACCTTTGGCCCTATGACCCCCAAAAAACAATAGGGGTCATCTACTGGTCAGGCCCAGCCTCCAAGTCAAGTTTGAAGGCCATGGGTGCAGGCATTGTCGAGTTATCTCATTAGCAACCTTTTACCATTCAAGGTCACTGTGACCTTGACCTTTGGCACGATGACCACCAAAAACAATAGGGGTCATCTACTGGTCTGGCCCAATCTCAAAGTCAAGTATGAGGGCCATGGGTGCAGGCATTGTCGAGTAATCACTCGGACAACCTTTTACCATTCAAGGTCACTGTGACCTTGACCTTTGGCCCGATGACCCCCAAAAACAAATGGAGTCATCTACTGGTCATGCCCAACTTTTATATCAAGTTTGATTACCATAGGTCTAGGCATTGTTGAGTTATCACTCGGACAAGCTTTAAAATTATTTTACCATTAAAGGTCACTGTGACTTTGACCTTTGACCTGATGAGCCCTAAAATCATTAGGGGTCATCTACTGGTCAGGCCCAACCTTCATGTCAAGTTTTAAGACCATACGTCCAGGAATTGTTGAGTTATCACTCTGACAAGATTTGGTCAACCGACGGACCGACCGACTGACTGACATGACTGTGCAAAGCAATATACCCCTCTTCTTTGAAGGGGGGGGGGGGGGGGGGGGGGGGGGGGGGGGGGGGGCATAAAAATTCCAATTCAGATGAAAAAATGAAAAAAAATCCTTGATCAATGTAAAAAGGTTGTCCACGTGATATATACGATACAATGTTTGTAGGTGAACATTCACGTTCAAGCTTCACTCTCAGCTGATATAGTTTCCTTTGCCCCATATATCCCATATTGGGTCACCTACTAACAGTAACACAACAGCTTAAATGTTGTACTCCTATCAACACTAACCATTGCTGCAAAAGCCGAACAAAAATGTTGCTCCGTCACCTCAATATTTATTTTACAGTTGTTATGTAGAAACATGAAGAAAACGTTTTGAAAAAGATATTCCATTGAAACTGCATTGCAATATTTACTTGGTGAATGGCAGCTTATTGGTATATCTCGTAACCAATGATATGTACATTTCACAGTATCTCAAACTCATTGAAAATTCATCCAGGAATATTAAGTATCTTCCATGGCAGAGAGTGTAAGATAGGTTCATCCCGACCCGAGCGTAGGGTCGGGATGAACCTATCTTACACGAGCGGCTATGGAAGATGCTCTTTCTCCCACCTCAGTTAAACAAAATTAAGTAAAAATGTATTTTTTGCTGGAACTCTTTTGTGCGTTGTGAAAATAATGCGTATGGATATTTGATAACTCATGGTTGTCATGGATATGCGCGCATTGATTCAGATTATGTTAATAGTCAAAGTGGTCTTTAAATAGTTCTGATGAGAGTGGAGCATTATTTCATGAAAGGTGCGTGAAAACTTTTTTATGGTGACATTTGAAGCGAGAAATAGTTAATTAGCATTCTAAATATTGCCACAAGACAAGGTTTCTATGATGCTACAGATGACTGTCTTTAACAAGGGAAGTAACTTCAATGTGGTGACCATTAAAAAGAAGTTCCATACGGGCATTTCATCTTCGCCTGTGGGCAAGATTTCTAGCATGGTTAAATTATTGGATCTACTTATCTTAAGTGGGAGAAAGAGTTATCCAGTAAGCAACGTTCTTAAAAAGCATTCACTACCTTATCTATCTATCTAAGTTTTAAATAATGCTGTGGAATGTACATATACAAGTTTTGCTATACATCAACATGAGGGTAGATGGGATGAGAGGTTAGAATGTGTGGGAATGTCCCCAGCATACCTTTGTCTACCACACTTGAACAAAACACTGCTAACAATCTAACACAAGAGCTAGCACAGATACAACTCAGTTATTACATGGATAGAACACACACAAACACACACACTGCTTTTGGTTGGCAATCTTTAGTTGACATATTGTTTGCAATCAACAGATTATTTCTGAAAGAGAAACATTTAAGGCTTTAGATTTACAAGCAAAAGCTTCTTTGTTGCGAGATAACTGAAGCAGCAACCTTCATGTTGATACAATCAGTTTGGTGTAACCATTGATATGAAAGAACCTTTGATATGAAAGAACACTCTGGTAAATATATGATGCCTGTCCATATCTTTGCAAACAATATTCTATTAAAGACAGCCATGATGCCTCACACGCCACGATGCCTTACATGTAGCAATGATTGGTTACTCCACTGTCACACTCTTGGCGAGGTTTCGCGGACAATCCACCTACAAAACCACAGCAGATGCACGCATGATTTCACATATTGAAAATGTAATGACTTTGGTTGCTTATAGTATAACATATCATAGCCTTTGCTAGTTTTTTTGCAATAAAAGTACACAATTTTTCTTTAAAATGTTTAATTAAATATAATATTAAAATCAACATTATTTTAACCTAAAAACACTGCATACTTTTCCTTACAATTGTTATAATATTTTTAGAGGTTAGTAGGTTAATGTCAGTAATAATCCATGAACCATTTTTTAAAATATATGTGTTACAAAATATCGAACTATACACAAAACTTGGAGGATGTATACTATACATGTACGGTAGTTTGCTTGTTTGCCAGTTGTTCCTAAAGAAACTTATAACTTTTGCTAAAAAATAAAACATTTTTTTTTATTTTAATCCTGAAAAAAATCTCCGAAATCTGGTACACTGAACACCACTAACATTTGGGGAGGATGGGAAATGAACATAGGATCAAGGAACAGAAACTGAAACTAGTTAAAACAATGAGGTGACAAAACCTTCAGACTGGTGGTCCAGTCTCACTGATGCAGTCTGTGATGCGATCATGAATACTTACACAACATGCTGACAACAATGTGGGAACCCAGTACAAGAGAGAACCGGTAGCACTTAATTGATATAAGTAATGCCTGGACTAACACTTCAGTATTTATATTGTTTATTTATATGAGTTGATACTTTGATATGTTTGTTTATTCATTCAAGTATCAAATGATGGAGACATCCCTGTGTAATCATAAAAAATGATTTATTATAAATCAATCTTCTGTTATACTTGTCCATTCTCATTCATCATAAGTTTTATTGTAATAAATCTGGTACGCATAGCATCATCACTCTGAAGTACAATCCTGTTAATTGATTTCTCCTAATCTCTTGGTCTTAATTTTTCTGTGTCCCTCTTGTACTGGGCCCATGAGAGTCTGTCTTACGTCATATCCGCGGAGCACAGCCATGTGGAAGGACAGCAGTTGCATGGGTATGACAGTGAGGACGCCCTGAAGGCAGTCCACTGTGTGAGGCACGGGTATCACACGTGACCCCAGCAGACCAGGCTCATCATCACCTTCCGTACATATTAAATATGGCCGACCCTAGAAATGAGAGTATGACACCTCCAGTAAAGGGCTCAAGAAGACTTGTTTCTCCTTCTGTGAATTCGAGTGCATGACACAGTCTAAGGTAAGGTCAGCATTTCAGGCAAGTTTCTCAACCAGTCTGGATCAGTTTGCTAGAAAGCTGTAATTATTAACCTGCATTCATGACGCTCTGTGAACCAGTCAGAATCAGTCAGGAAAAAGAGATGAATACATACATACCAGCAAGGAATCATCTATACTAGCATGTATTGGGTTTCAACACTAGGGGTGTTAAATATACAAGGAAGGCATAAACTGGGGGTATTGTTTTTAAGGAATTTCTGTCTAAAATGGCAAAGCCAGACAAACTAGCTAACAAGCGGGTTAATTGGGTAAACAACATCACAAAAAAAACATTTGGATTACACAAAGTGCAGACTGCATTTCAGTGCAAGTATTGTTAAGATATATAAGTGGTTTGAATAGTATGCAGATGTCAGATTTCCATGAGCTTTAAAAAAATGGTACTCCATGCAATGTTCAAACAATGCCAGATACCAAAACATCAAGCTATGAGATTAAAAAAATGTTAGTACTGTACATAAATTATAAAAATCATTTAGATTAAATATGACTTCTTTTTATTATAAACAATAGGGCTAAGATGGCCCTATATCGCTCACCTGATTAAAATGACCAACACGTCAGTGGTTATCAAGGATGTTGTTGCCTGCCTATGCAGTAGGTGGTTGCAGAGTTATTTGATGTATTATAAGGAGGTTGGTCCTTGTAATGGGAATTATTTCTAGGACAGTCAAGACATTGTAATCTGGTTGGGTCCAGGTGCAACGGATGTGATGGCAATGGAAGCCGACTGTTGCTATGGAAGTCAATGTTTGCTTAGGAAGTCATTGCTCGATATCGATGTAGGTTGTTGCTAAGGAAAAAAGTGGTTGCTAAGGACATCATTGGTTGTAAAAGCAGTAATTGGCTGCTCATGTAATCAATGGTTGCTATGAAAGTCAATGGTTGAAAAAAAAAGTAGTTGGATGCTATGAAAAGAGGTTATTGATAAGGTAATCATTGGTTGCCAAGAAAACCATTTATTCTTAAAGAAGTCAGTGGTTGATAGGATGAAGGTATTTGGTAAGCACATCCATGGTTGCTTAGAAAGTCATAATATTCAGAGGAAATCATTGGTTACAAGGGAGGTGGCTGGTGCTTAGGAAAGATAGTGGTTGGAAAGGAAGTAATTTGTTGCTAAGGAAGTTATTGGTTGCTAAGAAAATCACTGGCTGCTTAGTTAGTAAGTGGTTGATAAGAAAGTCCTAGGCTGCTATGGAAGTCATTAGTTACTGAGGCTGTCATTTGTTGCTATGGATGTAGGTATTTCTTACCACTACATGAGGCTACCTATCAAATATCAAGGGTCTGGGCCATGGGGTTTCAATGAAGATTTTCAAAGATTTTACTATATCAGAACCGGTATATAGAAAAACCTGGGATCAATGGGGCAGAGCCAGATTTGATCCCAGGAACATAATTTGAACAAACTTTGTAAATAATCACTACAGAAGGCCATGTATCGAATATCAAGGGCCAGTGCCTTGCAATTTCAGAATTTCAGAGAAGATTTTCAAAGATTTTACTATACAATATATACAGAAAACCTGAGACCCCTGGGGCTGGGTCAGCTTTAACCCCAGGGGCATAATTTGAACATGCAGTTCCAAAGAGGATTTCAAATGGGAGTTTTTGCCTGATCCAATCAACTCTCTAGGCAAGTTGTCTTTCTTACTAAAACTGCACCTTAATAAATTAACAATAGAATATAGTCATTTAGTGTATTCTAACCCCAAACCCTGTCAGCAAAGGTTTTAACGAACGAACATGGGTTGATGGAATTCAATAAATGACCATCTAAGAAACATTTTTGTGAAATTATTTTGAATTCTGGCTAGCTTTTTTTGAGTAGAATTTTTTTTCTTTTGGTTGCCATGGCAACCAGAATTCTACATTGAACCATTTTATTTTAAGGTGTCTGGAAGAGGACCATTCCTGTGAAATTTGGTTGCAAATGGCATAATGGATGAGTAAGTAAATGTTGACGACAAACCACAGACAGTCACCTATCACAATAGCTCACCCTTGAGTACATCGTGCTCAGGTGAGCTAAAGAGCAAACAAACCACATTCTGTTTCTTGATTATATATCATGGTTAAAGTTATTTGTTAGAAATGAAAGGACATCACATGCATAATATGAGCATGTAAACGAGAATGCCGCTCTATAGAGGCACTGTGTGTCGACTGAACTACTGCTCTGGAGTGAGTCACTGACACCGCATCTAAAAAAAGTTAGCAAGAAGTGCCCTCTACACAAGCCTAGCACATCTAGAGGCAGTGGACGCCAGAGGGTGGCTCTTACGTCATATTGTTTCAGTGTGGCAATGTGTAGGGACATGAGCTGCATGGGGATCACAGTTAGAATGCCCTGGAGGCAGTCAATGGTGTGGGGCACCAGGATGTGCCTCTCGGCCATCTCGATTGTCTCTTTGTCGTCAATGTTACATATTATCACAGGGTCACCCTACAATGTATATCATCAATGCAATGTGATAGCTGAAATCTGGGCCTGGTTTTTTAAAATTTAATTAATAATATAGTATTTTGTCGCCTGTAAATGACTTCAGAAAGTTTGCATAACTGAAATTTATAATAATTTGTTGATTATACAAAGCCAAAACCACTTGCTTGAAATATTGTCATCGAGATGGACTTAAGTAAGTTGCAAAACATCAATATTTATCTGAATAAAAACCTATTAATTACCGAAAAAGTTTAAATGCACAATTACACATCAGACAAAATAGGCTTTAAACTTTATCTTGCATTCTTAAACACATATTGTAATGGTCTGCAATGTTTTTTAAAGGAATTATTATAATGCTATACAATGATGCAATCAATAGCAAAACTGGCCAAGTCAATGCAAACAAATAAAGACAAAACATCAGCTATACTGTTACTGTGTACATGCAATCATCATAGTGGAGGAGTTTGCAAATTAAATGTTTTCATTTAGAGGAATTAGTTCAAATGAAACTGACTGACTTGTGATTAGTCCTGCAATCAAAGATATATTACACGCATGTTTTCAGAACATAATCACCGTAAT
Organism: Mya arenaria; assembly: GCF_026914265.1. Classification (NCBI taxonomy): domain Eukaryota; kingdom Metazoa; phylum Mollusca; class Bivalvia; order Myida; family Myidae; genus Mya; species Mya arenaria. Next base: position 57,735,825 of record NC_069123.1, read on the forward strand.
AAGTTTACAACAAAATTAATTGACCTCTTATGATGGAGAATAAATGATTAAATTATATCAATCAAGTTACTATTTTATAAAGCTACGAATTGTATTGATATAGTGTCATTTATTTTATTTTTTCTTTAAAACATATAAGAACACTGAGGAAAAAGACTTACATGTCTAGCCTTCACTTGCTGCAGAGCATTCAAGCACTTCTGGAATGCAAAATGACAAAAAAATACATGAGTAAATCCTCAGAACTTTTCCTTAATCGTTGTAGATGTTACATCAGGCTATGAATCAGAATAACAAATAAATAGAACTAGACGCTAAATGGCAACATGTTGAGCCCACTGAAAGAGCCTTTGACCCAGACATAATGCTCTCTATGCAATTGCAATACAAAACATAAAACATATGGGTATTTTCACAAAATATCATATATATATATAAAAGAATATTTAAAACATTCCTACCATCATGGCAAGTTCTTTGAAAAACCTATAATGCATGGCTTAGATACAGCACAGACAAGGATCATTTGAACTTAAACCTCTAACCTTGACCTTTGAGGTACAGATCCAGGTCTTGAGCTCAAAATGCCAACTTATCATGCAATGAACCTTCATGGCATTTTTTTTCAAAATCCTATAATGCTTGGTCAAGACACAGCCCAGAAAAGAATAATTTCAACTTTGACCTCTAACCTTGATCTTTGGCATGCAGACCTTGGACTTGTGAACTTTCATGGCATTTTTTTTTTAAAACCCTTTAATGCATCATCCAGATAGAGCCCGGACAAAGTCAGTAAAGACAGATGCACGCACATGCATGGAACCACCATTGTGACAACTATTTCTTGTCCACAGCAAGTAGGCTTGACAAAAAACAGTAATACGTGGCTTGACCTAATATTACTAAGTATTTAACAAGAGGAGGGTAGAAAGGTACTGCATTTTAACCAGACATGTTCAACCTACACAAGGTCTTAATCAGTTAATCAGGGTTATGATATATCGTCTTTCAGTAGTTGTCTCACATAATGAGCTGATATCAGCTGATATGTATCACTAGCCAGTCTGTTACCTGGGGAGAAAACAGCACTGGTGGTCTCTTTATGAGAGCAGAAATCAATACCACAAGACAACTCTCACCATCTAGATTGTACTAGGAGTCAATAAATACAATTCTTAGTGCCAGCTAATCAACACTTAATATCAATACCTCAATTGACCATTTAATTAGAATGACCATTTGCCCTGTACACCTGTTTCCAGGTTTGACCAACACTGCCAGGGTATTGTGTTTCATATTTTTGTAATGGCAAACAATTAAACTGACTGTTTAATTAACACCTGAACAATCACCGAATCACTGACCATGTACACGTTATCCCAAGTAACTAATCAGCAATGGCATTGCCTTGTCAACCTGAGCCTGAAGGCTGTTTAATAACTACAGAAATGGTCAACTCCAGAATAACCACAAACCTTGTACACTTTGTCCCGGGTGACTATCATCAGTACTGGCATGGATTTGTCTACAAGTGCCAGGGGGCCATGTTTCAACTCTCCTGCCAGGATGCCCTCTGAATGCATGTAGGTCAGCTCCTTGATTTTCTGAAGAAGATTTTATGACATGTTTAGTTTGCTAGTGACATAGTTATAAGATATCATTTTAGAGCAAGACGGCCAAGATGCCCCCCTATCGGTCACCTGAGTAAAAAATTAATTGTGTTCAAGACATTTCTATAATTAAACGTCAATAACTCATAGGTGAATGTAGTGATTAGGCTAGTCATCAA